>NC_133783.1:22483180-22678132 GCF_003597395.2 Chelonoidis abingdonii
TAGGAAGCAGAATGATAAGTTTCTATAAGAATGCTTTAATACGTCAATAGGGTGCAAATAATTTTCCTTTCCTTTACAAGTCAATCTTTTACACCTTTTGCGCCACATTTTGCTAAACACAATATGACTGATGGAGCTTCTTACATGATGTCTGCTCGATTCCTCAGATACGAGTAGATACTGTTTGCTTAGTAATAGTGTAATTTCACGACAAAACAAGCGATAACAATGTTGATGCTCAATTTAAGTTTTAAACTCAAAGGAGTTTGAATCAGGAGTACGGTGGATGATTGCAGGTAAAGGCTTCAAGAAGCTTTATCCATAACCTATCATAGCTCTATCCGTAGTGTTTTTTTTTTTTTTCCTTATGAAATAGAAGTCTATTGGAAGGTGGAGTATTGTTTTCTGTAATATAGGAGAATGTTTCTTAAGTATTAGACGATAAGGGAAACCAAGGGGTTGGTGTTAAAGGGGAACATGGTTTTGGGCATGGGGAATTGCATAAGGAGCGAGGTTGTTTGGAGTTCTGTAGTGTCATTTTGAAGAAAGATATCCAGTAATGTTTTAAACACCAGTACCACAACAGAGACGGAAACCATTGCTAAGTATGAAATAATGGATGGTGCGCCAGTCAAAGGTAAATAATTGCACTTGAACTTTGGAGAACATTCTAGAACTTTCTAGTGTAAAAATTATAACAGGTTTTTAAGATGAGTTTGCTTCTATATAGATAGGAATTGGTTGTCCTGAAAAACTAAATTTTTGTTTGGGTTGTGAAAGCGGTATGGTAAGAGAGAACACCCAAAGCTGCAAGTGGCAATAGTGATTACTTAACCTAAAGATGGGGGCTCTAATTATGAAATTTTGTTTGAAGTTGAAAACTTTTTACTAATCCTAGTCACCCCCCACCAATACCTGTGATCCAATTTGGGATTCCAGTTCAAGCCCATCTTTACTACATTTAACAGCTCACTATATAGGAGGAAGTGAAGAATATTCTTCCTAAAAAGTGGGAGGACAGTCCTTTTCTCTCCTTTTGCTGCCATGTGTTCCTCTCCTTTTACTAGTGTTTTTAAGTACTTCCATCTCTGATCTCCACCATATTTGCCTCTTTGGAAGCAGACTCTTTAGCAAGCTTCTGAGCACAAGCCATCTGGTGCCTACTGTCAGGACATGCAGCTGCTCTAAGGCACTGGTTCTAAACCAGGGGTACACAGAGGTCTTCTGGGAGTACATCAGATCACCTAGATATTTGCTTAGTTTTACAACAAGCTACATAATAAGCAGAAGTGAAGTCAGTACAAACTAAAATTTCATACAATGACTTGTTTATATTGCTCTATATACTATGCACTGAAATGGAAGTACTATGTTTATATTCCAATTGATTTTTATAATTATATGGTAAAAATGATAAAGTAAGCAATTTTTCAATAATACTGTGCTGTGACAATTTTGTATTTTAATGTCTGATTTTGTAAGTAGTCTTAGTTGAGGTGAAACTTGGGGTACGCAAGAGAAATCAGAGGTACAGTGGTCTGGAAAGGTTGAGAACCACTGTTCTAAGGGATCATGGGCAGCAACTATGTTATGAATATTTGGGTGCCTCTAAATTACAATAACTCACTGCGTGGAAAAGAGATTCTTTAGGTCTGATCTAAACATGAAGTTACACCAGTTTAGGTAATTGTGTAGTTTAACTAAAATAAGTCTAAAAGTTGGTGCAGCTTTGTTGGGCAAACTAAAATAAGTCAGGTTAAAATATACTTGGACACACTTACCTGTTGAAAACTAGTTGTCCTTAAAGGGCAAGCTGTGCTGACATATCTGTTTTAAAACTGGGTATAAGTGCATCCACATAGGGATTTAACTAAATTGGTGCAAGCTTGCTTGTGTAGTCAAGTCCCTAGAAAGTTTCCTTTCTCCCTCTGAGCTATTGGAGTGCCTCCAAGATATTTGCTACAAGACTTGGTTGGCACAGTCATTGGGGCAGATTCTGGAACAATTAGAAGTCCTGAAGGAAGAGGCTTGCTGCTAATGATTCTCAAACTTGCTTCCAGAGGAGAGTTTAGGGAGGGATGTGGTAAATAAAGGCAGAGGGAAAGAAGGATCACAAGGCTTAAAGCTTCTTAAGAAAAATCAGTGGGAGAAAGGGTTCTGGTTTGTGGTGGGTAGGGGGTATGGGTATGCAAGCTGCCAGTCACACTTGAATGGTGACAGAACTCCTTTGAGCAACTATTTTAGGATCTTGAGACAAGACTGAACAGCAAGATTAAATCACCCTTTCTGGGGACAGGGCTATCTGAAGGTTGTTGCAAAAACTCAAACTAGAATTTGGATCCCGCAGATCCAAATCAGTCTGATTCTGGCATGGCTGAAGAACAGTGACTGATCAATAGTTGTCTGATCTGCTTTTGAGTGAAAATAGTGTTCTTATTGACTTTGAGCTAGTATTAGCATTTTCTACAGTAGCTCTGACAACAAGATTTAGATTATTTTAGTAATTGAGTGATGAGAGGTCCCAGAAAGAGTTATGCTAGGTGACAATTCATAATTGACACTGGCTTCTTATTTAATTATAGAATGGGCCTTCAAGGTCTTGGTCCTTTAAAGTCCTGAATGGTCTGGAACCCGGTTAGGTGAAATAGCCTCTCACCTATGCCATCTTTGGGCACACCATTGACTTAAAGGCTCTTGTAAACTTCAGGACCTGTGTTTGGTTTCCGACATGAGGGCCTGTGCCATTAGAATCTGAAGGGTGGTTGGGTAGAAGACCACTGCTTTTCACCCAGTCTTACCCATTTTGTGGAATGTGTTTTAACGATAGTTCTCTCAGATGAAACTAACTCTAACTCTAACTTTTCTTTGATTCTTCAAGGTGAATCAATTCCTATAAGACTTTTCTTAGCAGGCTATGATCCAACTCCTACAATGAGGGATGTGAACAAAAAATTTTCAGTGAGATACTTTTTGAATCTAGTGCTTGTGGATGAAGAAGACAGACGGTACTTCAAACAACAGGTATGGTGTTGTACAGGCTGGAATCTTGTGGCAGGATGGCTTTTGTTGTGAACAGTGGGGGGTTTTTCCCCCCCATATTTGGGAACAGAACAAGTACACTCTATTCTACAAATAGAAATGTGAAAGACTGACTTTTCTCTCATTTGCTGTACTGAATAGCATGCACACACAACTTAATTTGTAAGTGAGGAGGAAGAAGGGGATGATGAACAATATTTTAGCAAAGATGAGGTATTAGTGTGGTATAAAATGCAAGAAAGGAGTGAGTGATGCCCCACAGAACTTAAAATCTAAATAGCCAGACAAAACAATATTGATAGAAATTTGAGTCTAAAAAAAAATTATTGGAGCATTTTTTTTACTGGATGTGCCACATCACTTTTTTTAATTACTTGATGTGCAAATCATTTTGTTTACATGAGTGGGTTAATGCTGGATGAAGAAACTGAAGGAATTTGATTTGATTCCTGGCATAAGAGAGTACAAAAGTAAAGGCATGTAAAGGATATAAAGGGCAGGGTGGATACTTTGTGACCATAAGAGGAAATACGGATAGGAATAAAACTGAAGACGGGTAAACAAGGCCTTAAGGTATGAATAAGAAGCTTGAATTTAATGCAGAAAGTAAGAGGAAGCCAGAAGGATTAGAAGAAGGGAGTGGCCTGATTCAGATTTTGGTCAAGAAATATTTTTCTTTTGCTTGATAGCACAGAAGGGGAGCGAAGTGAGCATTGGAGTAGCCAGAGAGGCAGTGACTAACCAGGAGAGAACACAAAACACATGGATATACAATTTTAATATTTATAAACTGAATTGCTCATATTCTCTACCTATGCGTGACTTATAGAAATATAGCTTATTACAGAACTGAAATAAATAGTCATGCAAAGTATTTTGGAAACCTTTGCATCAATAGAAACTTATGATTAATTTTGAGGTTATTGGGTTAATATTTGACCAGACATAGCACTATACTAAATGAGCATTTGCTTCCCCTAAATAGGAAATAATTCTTTGGAGAAAAGCTCCTGAGAAACTGAGGAAACCACGAACAAATTTTCACCAGCGGTTTGAATCTCCAGAACCACAAGCATCTGCTGAGCAACCTGAAATGTGAACTAGTATAGGAGGTGAAAAAACTGTTGTGATACTTCAGCAGGTTAAAGATGGCAGCAGCCTGTAGGAAAAGAGAAGGCAAAAACTCACATTACAACTGTCTTTCTTCGTCTTACAGTGTTGCATTTACCATATTACTAAAACATTTGTCAAGTAACATTCAAGTGTGTATATACATTTAAAATAAAGTGCTTTCTCAAACACTGGAACTTTCTTAAGCTACTATTTTATACTGCACATTTTACTTTTATTTGATAATATTATGCACTTGATATGCATAAAGCTTAAACAAATCTAGTTATATATTTCCATGCATGTGGGCTTGTATATTTATTTTTTGCTAATCACCTATAATATGTAGATTAAAGCATTTCTCCCCCTTCATGTCATTTATCGCATGCATACCTCCAGTGCTGCTTATCTGCACTGGTTTTGAAACCAACAGATAAGTATACTTATCTAAATTACACTAAAAATCAGGGTTTATGGTGGATCTTTTTGTCTTAAGAATATTTAAGACTCATTCTAGACATTTAAGCATAGTTTAACACTTTATAAACCACATGCATATACATACCACAAACTTGCTGTACCTGTTTGGAGTCTTCTAAGACCATACCGTGGTTCTTAGAGGCTTTGAATCTTGTATTTTTCACAAGAATGTTCACAAACAAATTTGTTCCCAAGATGATCCTTTTAGATGGGTGGTGGTGGCTCTCTACAATTTACTCTAACCATATTTGTTTTTACTTAAGTCTTTTTTTTCTAGTAACTGTAGAACTCGCACTTCTCCCACCCATTGCTTTTTTACTTTAACTGAGATGATTGGGGTGGGGGGGAGGGGAAATAGAAATGTTTTTAGCATAGTTGACTCTTAATGATTAAACTGAGACCTAGTGTTTATGTTCTTGAAATCAGCTTTTACATGCACAATATTTACTCTATCACCTCTTGGATTCACAAACCTACTCCCCTCTTTACAGCTTGATCCCTTGCCATCCTGGGGGAGGAGGAAAAATGACAGCCTCTCAGAAGAACATACTTATTCTTATCCATCTAGGCCTATAATTGGGTGGGAGACAACCTTATTTTTTTTTTTTTTTTAAACTGGTTGAGTTCGAAAAGTGTTGAGAAATTTGTCTAGGAAAACAATATTTTTGTCTTACTCCTCTCTTTTGTGAGTTTAGAGTCTTTGAACAAATTACTTAAACAAGTTAGCCTCCATTTGTTCACTATTAATCACATAGTCTGTCATCAGACGTATGTGGATTGGACACAAAATGAACCGTGCTGTGTGGAAGGCTACTTGCGCTTGGACTATAAACAAGACACTCTTTCTAAACTTCAGTGCAGGCATAATTGGTTTACCTTACTTTATGAGTAAGGAAAATAATTGAATTACACTTCTGTAAAATGTTTTACTAGTATGGCACTTTGATAAAGCAGACAAAGACTCTATGTACTATATACTGGGGTATTTCTCTTAAATGTGGATATCTGAGTGCAAGTTAACTCCCTCATGTAAGTGCCTGTTCAGAATTTTTTAAAAATATGCCAAATATTTTCATGATCACTTGCATGTTGTAATCTGGAAACTATTCCAAGAGACTTTGAAAACAGATTGTATTTAACCAGCCTCAGATTGTGCAACCATGTATAATAAACAAGAAACACACTGAGCCTCTATTTGAGTTATTAAAGTAGCTGTATTCTCACTAAAACGTGGCTTGTCTTTAATTGGAATGTACATTGTACTGAAAATACCATTTGCAATGGATATGAATGTATTTTGAGGATGGAAAACCTGGGTTAATAGATAACTTAGGACATTTCTATAGTATATAGAAACTTAAGTAACTTATAGTTACTAGTCTCAGTACATCCCCCACCTTAGACTGTCACTTATGAAATGAGCCAGTAGGCTTAGTTCACTTCATAGTGTGTTTACTTTTGGCAGTCTTTTCAGAGAAACCAAGGATTGTGACCGTTTCGTCTGCATGATTGGTCTCTTTGGGGCAAGAGTAGTTTCTCAGCCTGGCTTTGGACATACTTCGGGGCAGTATGTGAAAGATCACACAACTGATGTATTGGTTCCAATTTTTGAGACTTCAGGTTTTTTTTTTGTTTTTTTTTTTACATCCAAACAATTGGTTACATTGAGTTAAGCTTATATGAAATATACTCTTCCCATATGTTACAGTCAGAAATTCTGTGCATGCATAAGTCAAATAGCTGAATGAAGATGTCAAACTTGGGGTGTGGTTTGTTTGTTTTTTTGGATTTTTTTTTAGTTCTTAGGTTTAAGGAATAAAAAAGGTTGAATCAATTTTCTTAAAATTTTGAAGATTTAAACATTTTAAAGTTGAAGACTTAGTTTATTAAATTAGCTCAAGACTGGTCTAGAAGCATGAAGTTATCTCATGTTCCAGGGTGCTCTAGCTTTGATTCTAACACAGGGCTCTATCAGAGTATATTCCCAGTGTTGACTGTCCCAAGTCTTGTCTTGGATCATAAAATCTTTTTGGCCAAGGGCCCTGTCTAGATTTGCATGGCATTTGACAAATGAATGCTGTATAAACTAGCATAACAGAACCATCTAGTTACTTCTTTAAATGATTGCTTTGCTTTTTCAGGGTTAATAGTCTGAAGAGATCTCAACCATACCCTATTTAAACTTGTACCTAGTATGATGTATAAATATCACTCATATATCCTGTCTTCTATGTCTTTCTTAACCAGGAAACCCCTTGTTTTCCTCTAAATAATTCAAAGCCCAATTTATTGCTTAATGTGCCATCTTTATACCTCAGCAGTTTCATTTATTATATTTCTAACCTCTCACCAAAAATTGTTCCATTTATTAGAGCCTTGATCTTCCACCCACTCTTGCTAAATACTAATTTCACTGAAGTATACTAGATAACATACAATATTTTCTTCCTAGACTAAGTAGTAACTTTAGCTAAATTAAATTATTTGTTGCCTAATCATCAGGACAGGACCTCCTGCCCCCAGTCCCCCATCATAGGTATCTAGCTGCATACAGGTAGGCTTTGTTAGAATAAAGTGGTATGTAAGAAAGGTGTGTCTTTATCAAACAAGGTTGAAGGGGTGTCTTTGTAGCAATGTATTCTAGGAAAGTGGAATGGAACAGATACAAGTGCTCACTTGCAGAGACTTGCTGGAGTGCTGTAATTAAAAGATTATCCTACCCAAGGAGGCTGTTACCAAGACACTGACTAATAAGAATGCAAGACTTACCTGGTTTCTAAATAAACATTGCTTTCTTTAAAATCTTCTTAGACTTAAACCAGTTATTGAGGTAACTTACCAGCTGATCTTGGAAAGTAAAGGAATTAATTTTCTAAATCTTAGAGGATGGGAGGGGTACAGTTTATTTGGGCTAGAGCACTTGGCTATAGGCTGGGCACATGCCTGTTGCCAAAAGGTGCTGGCTAGCTTGCTGAGTTGGGCAAAGCCTAGTGACTAGGAGTAGCAGGAATGGTATAGGGAATGGGGGGTGGGAGGGAAACGGGTTACAGCCTTCATCTGCCTATGACAAACTGACAATACTCTGAACAAACCTTATTAGAATTAAACTTTATTGAATTGTTAGACCTTGTTACATGAGTTAATATCTTTGAGGTACTTGTATTAAAAATGCAATTATGTATGTGTGAAAATAACATAAGAATGGCCATTTTGAGTAAGACCTATTGTTTATCTAGCTCAATATCCTGTCTTCTAATAGTGGCCTATGCCAGATGCTTCCAAGGGAATGAATAGAACAGGGCAATTAACAAGTGGTCTGTTCCCTGTTGTCTGGTCCCAGCATTGGGCAAAGGCTTAGGGACATCCAGAGGATGGGGTTGCATCCCTAACCATATTGGCTAATAGCCATTAATGGACCTATCCTCCAGGAACATATCTAATTATTTTTTGAACCCTGTTATGCTTTTAGCCTTCACAACATCCCCTGGCAATGAATTCCACAGGTTGACTGTGCTTGGTGTGAAGAAGTACTTCCTTTTTTTTTTTTTTTTTTTTTTTTTAAACTGGTTGCTTATTTATTTCATTGGATGGCCCCCTAATTTTTATGTGAAAGGGTAAATACTTTTCCTGCACATGCTTCATGAGTTTGTCAGGCTGTGAGTTTGTCACTGAAGTAATGGATTCCATAACTTGCTGTGACCTCCGTGAGTTCTACTGGGGCTGGTGTTGCCTGAGCAGCTAACATGGCCCCAGGCCATTTGCATCAGCTGCTGCTTGGGTGGGTAGCTCAGAGCTAGGGGTTGGGGCACAGGAGGGGCAGTGCTTACCTTGTGGGGCTCCACAGAAGCTGCAATGTGTCCTTCCCTCAGCTCCTAGCTCCATGTGCTGCCTCCACTGGCAGCGAGCGGAGCTAGGAGCTGAGGGAGGGACATGTCACTATTTCCCAGGAATCTGCTAAACTCCCTCCCTGCCCAGCACCAGCTGGTGACCCAGGCTGCACTCATGGCGCTCTCTGGACTGCCCCCCAGAGCACTCATGGCACCCCCCAGACTGCCCCTCCAGGACTTGCACCCTTCTCATATGCATCTATGGCACCCACTGGGCACTTGTTCCAAGCAGCAGCCTCAGCATCCCCCATGCACCTGTGGCACCCTGGGTTGCTGCCCCCCACAGCATTCACAGCACCCCATGAGCTACACCCTCCCCCCAGCACTCCTAGTATTTAGTCAGGGATATAGTACAATTCATGGGCTGTGAATTTGTTTACTAAAAATACCTGTGACTAAAATGTAGCCTATTCATGATTTTATAGCTCTCTATCATTTCTTCCTTAATTGTCTCTCTTCCAAGGTGAATAGTCCTAATCTTTTTAATCTTTCCTCATATGGAAGCTGTTCCATACCCTTAATCATTTTTTGTTGTCCTCCTTTTCCAATATATTTCTTATTGAGATGGGATGACTAGAACTGCACACAATATTCAAAATGTGGGTATACTATGGATGTATATAGTGGTATTATATTTACTTTCCTAGCATCTATCCCTTTCCTAATGATTCCTAACATTGTTAGCTTTTTTTTGACTGCCATTGCACACTGAGTGGATGTTTTCAGAGAACAGTCCACAGTGACTCCAATATCTCCTCCTTGAGTAGTAAGAGCTAATTTAGATGGCATCATTTTGTCTGTATAGTTAGGATTGTTTTCCAAAATGCACTTTTCATTTATCAACAATGAATTTCATCTGCCATTTTGTTGCCCAGTTCAGCCTGTTGTGTGAAATCATTTTTTAATTCTTCACAGTCTGTTTTTGGACTCAACTATCTTAAGTAATTTTGTATCATCTGCAAACTTTGCCACCTCACTGTTTACCCCTTTTTCCAGATAATTTATGAATATGTTGAACAGTGCTGGTCCCAGAACAAATCCCTGGGGGAACACTCCTATTTACCTCTCTCCCTTCTGAAAACGGACCATTTTTTCCTACTCTGTTTCCTGCTGTTTGTTTTTGTTTTTTAACCAGTTACTGACCCAGGAGAGGACCTAGTATCATGTCCCATGATACCTTACTTTATTTAAAAGCCTTTGGTGAGGGAGCCTTGTCAAAGGCTTTCTGAAAATCCAAGTACACTATTTCTTAGTGGATCACCGTTGTCCATGCTGGTTGATCCTCCTCAAGGAATACTAATCGATCGGTGAGGCATGATTTCCCTTTACAGAAGTCATGTTGACTCTTTCCCAACAAATCATGTTGATATATGTATCTGTAATCTTCTTTACTACACAGTTATGAACATCTTGGGAATGGAAAATCGTAACTGAAATGTTTTGTAATTCAGAACAAAATGTTCTGACTTCTTTCAAAAGTTAAATGAACATTGATGTAATACAGCTTTGCATAGTAAAGTTTCAGAAGAAAAATGCTGCTTTCCTTTTTTAGTAATTTATGTTTAACTCAGTACTGTACTTGCCTTTTTCCCCATCTCTGCTGCTGCCTGATTGTGTACTTCTGACTCCAAATGAGGTGTGTGGTTGGCTGGTCTGTTCATAACGCTGAGGTTCGACTGTAGTTGAAATTTGCCTGGAACTGAAGTTAGGCTTACTGGCCTGTAATTGCCAGGCTTGCCTCTGGAGCCTTTTTAAAAAATTGGCATCACAGTAGCTATTCTCCAGTCATCTGGTACAAAAGCTGATTTAAGTGATAGATTACATACTGCAGTTCTGCAGTTTCATATAGGAGTTCCTTCAGAACTCCTGGATGAATAGCATTTGGTCCTGGTGACATTTATTTATTTATTTGTTTTATTTCCAAACCTCTTCTTCTGCCATTTCAATCTGGGATGACTCCTCACATCTGTCAACTAATATACCTAATAGGGAGAGGTGGTGCTAAGGATTTTCTTTCATTATTGGCCTCTGAAGCCACTCCCTCTGCAGAGAGATGCTAGTTCAAAGTGGATTCTCCAGAGACCACCAGACAAAAAAAGCCTTTTGGATTAAAATCCTGGGGTTTAAACTTACTCCTGCCTGATCCATCAAATGGATAGGCCCCTCATTCACAGAAGACCCCAATCCTTAGGGGAGGAATGGAAGGACCTGGCCTACTGAGGCCCCATAAGACTGGATATTCTGAGCTGAAGCTTTGATGAACTTGTTAGCACAAAACAACAAAAAAAACCACCATCTCTAGGTAGGATGATGCATGCAAGTTCTTTTATTGCTTTTAACACATTTCCTCTAGGAGGCTTTTTACCTTAAGAATGAAGTAGGCATGCTTAGAAAGAATTGTGTATCAGTAGCAATCACTCCGTTATTAGTCTCTGAAGAGAAAGCAAGCAGGTCACCCTCAGCAGATGGTCTTTGCTGGGAAATACACAATGCAGACTGGGAACTGTGCAGCCTGGGAATATCCCGGTGAGAATTCTAACCAGAAAGGCAACAGCTGGGGAGCTGGAAGCCTGAGCACAGTTGTCCTTGCTGGAACACTGGGGAAATACAGGTGCAGTTGGCATAAAGTGGGGGCACTGCCAATAAACCTGCAATCCTTGTACCTTTAACATAACCTAAATTTCAAAGGCTTATGTTGGAATTATTGTGTGTGCAGAGTACTACTATGATGCTAAATTAATCAGAAATTCCTTTCTTAAATCCAAAGGCCAACTGGCGTTTATACAATTGCTCTAAACATGCCTAAAAAGCCTAACTAATAAGAAATTTACTACATCCAAACAGTAACAAAACATTTAGAAAGATTTGAGCCAAGATACTTACAAACGGGCTAAACCAGGAGTGCTTAGACCCCTATTGGTCAGCTCTAACTTTGTCAGGCAGGTATTAGCAATGTACCCTTTAACAAATGTGTGGTGTCATTGCTAATTATTGACTTCAGCTAAAAACCAATTTAAGACAGTTCACCCTTATTTCCAGTCTTAATCCAGTTAAAATTTACAACCCCTTTTCTTCCCAAAACCTTTCTTTTCCTCCTCCTTGCTGACTAACAGTTTTTCTGTTGCACCTGGGTTCACATAGGTTTACTGTTAAGATAACACCGGTATGCGGGTGAGAAGGTTCATGTTGGCTCCTTTTTAATACAGATTTTTTTACTTATTTAAAACCATCTGCAGTCAACCCCTATCGCTTAGAAGCCTTTGTTAAAAAAATAAACCTTTATTTATCTGTTTGTTTTTTTTTTTTTTGAATCAACCATCCTCCCATTTCTATTCCATCTGGATTTATAACTTATTTTCAAAGCCTTTCTAATTACTAGTTGGGGTGTTTCTTTACAACACATATTCCTTAACCAACTTAAGATAACTAATTTTTTAACCTTTAATATTTATTCTACAGCTTGTATCTGTTAACAGCTAGTCTCAATTGCTCTAACATGTCAAAAATCTGACTTAACTATACAAGAAGCCTTGATACTAACACATGAAAGTATATTCAGTCTGCTCCTTGGAACAGGTGTGTGGTGAGCTGTCAGCTGAAATTGCTTCTATGCAGTAGATGCAAGCTAAAAGACGACACCTATAAAAGGCATCAAAGTTCAGTTCAAGCCCACCATATTAGCAGTGCAGCCCAAATCATATCCTAATCCCATCCTTTGTCCTTGAATATTTTGCTGACCATGCTCCACTCCTATTCTGACTTATGTGAAATATTAAAATACGTATTCTAGAATCTCATAGAAACTTCCCAATACAGGATCTGCATTTATAATTCCCCTCTAATTTATCAAACACATGCCTGCATTTGATTGATTACTGGGATATAAGGCCTAGTTTTCATTAGCACTTTTTACTTGATAATCTTAATGTTGCACAATGCTGATTACAACTGCATATACAAAAAATGCTTTAGTATTTGAAATTTTAAAATTCCCATAATTTGGGTGTAATCCATTTATTCATAACAAAATCCATAAAAGAGATATGGATTTTAGTATTGCTGGCCTTCAAGCTCAAAGTTTTTCCAAGCAGATCACAGATCGTGCATTTTTGCAAATGGTTGTTAAGAAAGTTGTGTGAAATCTGACTGGAGGAGAAAACAAGGCTATAAAATGGGCAGTCTTTGGGCAGGAATGTTTGTCTTTCACCTAGGGAGGAGTTTCAAAAGATTGCCTCAGGTTTTTTTACACAGTGAGTGAGTGGTGTTATTTTCTGCAGGAAAGGCTGTTTATTAGTAACAATCCAGGCTGAAATATAGCCAGCAGCTGACATAACTAAACATTTTTGTGGCCACAAAACGCATTTATTGTAGCTCAGGCTTATGTTTTTCATTAATGAAAAGCCTGAGTTGCTGAGATGCAAGTCAAGGTGAGAAGCAACACCCAGCTTGGGATACATGTGGCACAGGGTGGATATAGGGTTGCCAGCTTTGTTTGGCTCTATTCCGGAAGGTTTCATCACATGATGTAATGGCAGTAATGACTGACCTTCTGTTCTCAAACTCATTCACTCCAGAGCCATCATTTTGCCTTCGGTGGAAATAAGGTGCAGTGTATGAATCAATTTTGCATTTTAAACATATTGCTTAAAAAAATCAGTATTACAAAATCTCCAGTTGTAATGTGAATCTTATTTTTAAATAGCAAGATTGGGTTTAGGTTACTTTGCTTGTTAATGCATGCTTAAATGTTTGTGTATATGTGTGTTAGTTAATTCCATTATTTAAAAATACAGAAAATAAAATACTATACCATTAGAAAATGACAGATCCAGCAAAAACATTGATTTGACTTAAAATAAGATATTACTGTATTTACATTATAGAAGCTGGGTTTCCTGTAGCAGAGTGCCTTTGCTCGGAGTTTTTCTTCTTAAATCTGTACTTTAGCTGGCTTCTTGCTGCTTTGAGCAACTCTGGGGACTTTTTGACATATTCATAGAAGTCAGTGCATGACATACTATAATTCAGTTGCACCTGTAACTCTGCTTTCACAACACTTTCACTCAGTCTGTTTCTTTCTTTGCTCCAAAGCTGAGTCATTAAGCTGAAGACCCTTTCACAGTACGCATTTGAGACTGGAATTGAAAGTGTGAAAGATACAAGTTTAAACATTTGGCTGTTTCCACTTTCTGGAATTTGTTTGAAAACTTCTACCCATCTTTGATCTATTTTTTGCTCCTTTGAAATGATTTCTCTTCTTACTTGCTGTAAAAGGCAGTAATCATCAAACAGCTTGTCAAAATCAATCTCAATGCGAAGAACTTCAGCCAACTTCTCAAGATCAGACCATTTTACTTCATTGTCCAGTGAGAGGACTGACATTTGTTTGAAAACAGATGTCTTGAAATCATACCATTTCTCAAGGTATGCAATGCATCTTGAAAACGCCTTATCCGCTTCTTCCTTAAATTTCCTCTTGTTAGATGGAGAGACATTGCACAAAATAGCCTGAACTGATCTTCCATAAAAGTTATCCTCTTTCCTTCTCTTTAGTTTAGAATGAAGACTTTCCATGACACAATCCAATTCTGTACAGCTAGCATTATTGCATTCTAGCTTTTTTAGTGCTTCATAAAATACTCCCATGAGGTTATGCAGAAAGTAAACATAACAAAGAGGGAGAGACTCCTGCGCATCCTCACTGAATGCTTCCCATATAATTTTGGCACATTCTTCTTCCCCCTCTGATATGAAATATGCCTTTAATGCAGGCCAGCATTGTAGGACTTGTTCTATGGCAGGCAGAAGGGACAGCCACCTAGTTGGTACATGATGCAGAATTTCCTTATATTCAATTTCTACAAATTCAAAAAATGAACTGAGAGATTCTGACTTTTTAGCAGAGGAAGAGAACTCACTATATACTTTCAGGACAAGACTCTCAACGTCAAAACTCAAAGCTTTCATGCCATTTTTAATACAGTTATGAATTACATGGCATTTGCATCCAACCTCAATAATTCTGTCATTCAATTTTTTAAGCTTCTGATAAACTGACCTGTGTTTCTCAAAATTAACAGATGCATTATCAGCTACATAAGATGATACACAGTTTATATTAAGGCTGTTTTCTTCTATAATATTTGAAATGCGTGCAGCAATGGCCTCACTTGTCTCATCATTATCACGGTAAAAATCAAGCAAGCCATATTTAATCCCTTCTGTCTTGGAAAAATAACGAACAGTTATTGGGAAAAACTTCCTATTTCCCTTATTAGAAGCGTCCGATCCAACTGAAAAAAACCCTGCTAATTCAAGATCATTAAGCAACAGTTCTTGCGATTTTGGTGCCAAAACATTCTCAGTAATACTAGTTGCTTTTGTCCGTCCACAAGACATTTTTCTTGCAATTTCTGAATCCGGTAGAAACCTTGGAAGCATATTGTTGCCACACTGACTAGCATAACTTAAATGATGAACCACACCATGGTAAATTTCTCCAATTTCTGCTGCTGTCACTAGATTTACTTGAGGTGCATCCTTTTTTGTAAAAAAGGGTGCAATCTGAGGTGTTCGTTTCTGATTTTTCACAGCTTCCTTGTGTTTTGTACATTCTGCATGGATATTAACGGCTCGTCTCCCTTCATATTTAATGGAAAATGTCTGACGACACAAAATGCATTCAGCTGTAAATTCATCGACTTTGCGAAGCCAGTTTTTATAGTCTGGGTCTTTACACCAATTGTCATTGTAACAACAATAGTATTTTTTCTTTTTTACGCTACCTTCAGAGCTGCTATGTTTCGAGGAGCCCTCCCCCTCATCCATTTCTGTTCTCTTTTTCTGAAAGTGCGACGCAGTGGAGCGTAGACTAAAGAGACCAGACAACACAAACGTGCCTGCGTGCGTGCATGGATCAGTTACGGTGCACAGACTTTACCTCGTGACAAAAGCCAATCACACAAGATGAAGAAATGCACGCACAGTGCACCCGGTGGGCAGAAAAACGCACATTGCCATGGCATTTATAACCCCGGCGGGACTCCTGTAGACATCGGATTCACCATTCAGTATTCATGTGCGGAGTGCCCTGCGCGTTCTGGCCCCGGGTTCTCCCGGCGCTCTCCTGGAGATTTAGGTTTAACTCCCGGAGACTCAAAGGCAACGCTGGAGGACTGGCAATCCGGAGCCAGCCCGTAGCTACCAGGCATCCCACGAGCCAGCACGGCAGTTGGGGGGGAGGGGTCCAGGCCGCCCCCCTGCTTGGGAGCGCTCCCCCCGGCCGCAAGTCCGGCCCCGCTACCGCTGGGGCTCCCTGTTGACACCCAGGCAAGTCCCCACCCTAGGCCCTTCCACCCTAAAGTCGTCATTGCTAATAGCCGGCGGCAGGCGGTGCTGCCCGTCCCGGTGTTAGTGACCCAAGAGGTTGCCGGCCGGGTATCGGCAGAAGGGGCGCGCCGGGTTCAGTATTTGTGCTCCCTGCGGAGGCGCGACAAGCCCGGCGGGGCTGCTGCCGTCTTGGTGAATATTTTCCCCAGTCAGGCACCTGGCCGGGCAGCCCTGCCTGAGGGTCTGTGTCGCTTTGTGATGACGCAGTCGGGCTGCGCCGCCAGTTGCCGGCGGAGCGGAGTGTGTTGCGTCTATGAACCGCTGTGTGTGGCTGCTGGCCCGGCTGCCGGCCCGCCCGGGACCCGCGCCCCGCCATGCCGGCGCCGCCTCTGCCGTCTTCCGGAGCCTGGGAGGCCTGCGGCACCCGAGCCGGGCCGCCGCATCCTCGTCCGAGCGGAACGGCGGCAGGGCCCCGGACACCTCCCTGTTCGTGCCCCTGCACGTGCAGCCCCTGGCGCCGGGCCCGGAGGGGGACATCGGGGCCGAGCTCACCCAGCCGCTCAACAAGAGTAAGTGGTGCTGGGCTGTCCGGGACGTGCGCCAGGTAGCAGGGGAACAGTGTTTGGCGTAGTCCTGGATTGAAACAATACTAGGAAATAGTCAAGGTAAAGTATCTGAAGAGATCAGTCTAGTTCTTGGTATTGCTACAATTCAGGCCTATGCTAAACTCTCTTTACCTCCTACCTGACGGAGAAGTCTGTCTGTCATGCTGTAGCAAGTAACTGTTTGAATATTATCTATTTATGGAGAACTGTAATGTCTTCTTTTAACAGTAGAGAAATGCAGTATTACAAGAACAGAAATGTATAAGAAATCTATTCTCCTTTACAGTGTCTTCATGATTAGCATAGAACATATCTATTCGTACATTACTGAATTATTTACCAGTTTCATTTCCTTTTAACAGACCTGAGGCAAGGATCTCTGAATTGTTCAGATATGGTGATTGTTCCTTAAGCATAGTGGTGAGAAAAATGGAACTAGGAACCTACAAATCTTAATTTGTCAGGATTGGCAACATATTTTGTTAAAAGCCCACAAGATGTGTTGTAACTGGAGGAAGAACCTGTGATTTTGTTTTCTTTGCCCCTTATTATGGAAAATGTTGTATTACTATAGAGGGCACTTCATTGGCTAGGTTGAAATCTTGTGGGCAGTCACTTTTATATGTGGTAGCTTCATAACTTCACTGTCACAGATCCTAACCAGTCTGCATCTGAAATATTAGTTTCCTCAAATTTCACTTTGTGATAGGCAGGTGGTAATGCTGCCCGATGTCTGAATTTTCTCCAGATCAAAATCAAACATACCTGCTCATGAACATTTCTGGTAAATGCCAGCCATGTAAGAAACTTAATATGTACACCTCTGTATCTTGGAGGATCATCTTCAGACACCAGGTTGATGACTTGGGAAATCTGTCTATATGCAACATATGAATTCTGGTTAGTGTTACAAAGCTGTTATGAATTATTGTATTATGGCAGGTGTATCCTCTGTGAATGGTGAATTCACTATTTGCTGAGAGGAGCTGTAGCACATCTATCCCAGTCCAGATATTGTGGTAGTTTATTAGATTGTTAATGGTCGCCTGTTCAGGTAGAACCATCTTGGGACAATGGGTATGCAAAGGAGGATGGCTATGCAAAGAAGCTAGTCTCTCCCTCTTCTCTGCAGGGGAAATGGAAAATTATCAAGGAGAGAACAAAGAGTCCAGTTATTGGTATGGGGATAGATAAACTCAGGAGACTCTCAGGTAAATACGAAGCTTTGTCAAGAGAGAGGAAGAGATGGGTAGGATTTTGTGGCAAGTGGTCAGTTTTGGGTGAGCAGCCAAGGTCAGAGATAATCAGCTCACATTGAAAAAGGTTCCAGGAGTCTGAAGAAAAACCATGAGCTGCAGGGGAAAGATCCTGGACAGCCCAGAAAACTGGGCCCAAGGGAAAGGAATTCTTCAGAGTAGGGAGGAATCTGAAGCATGCATATAGATGTATTTATTATTTTGTATGGATCTGTGTATTTCTCATTTTAAATAAGTAAAGAATAATTGTGTTTAGAATCCTGTACAGAGTCTGTCTCTTTGCTTTCACTGTCATGTACCCTTGTAGAGAGAACCTGTAAACCAGAAGGCTCACAGCTTTGGTGGGATTCTGGGGAATGTGATAGAGCTGCTGGGGAGGTGGCACTAGTTTTAGGGCCTAGACAATTGGCCTGCAGGGTCTCCTGCCAAGAGTAGTATGAGACACAGATCTGGGTCTGTGCATGCCTAGAGGGCCAAAGCCAGGATGATGCCTAAACTCGTACCAGTCCCAGGAAGCTAAGGGCACATTTGGTTCAACATTTGGTTCCCCTCACAGCAGTCTGATGAGCGTCCAGCAGGGGGAACTTGACCAGGTCTGTGATAACCATAATGTTCTTTAACAGCTGTTTGTAAAAGACTGAGATTCTTTTTTTCTTGGTTTTGGAGCATTTTTAAAGATGAGCAAAAACACTTTCCAGCTGGAACATAAGTGCAGGGTTCTGTGTGTGGTTCAGTGGTTAACATCATACATCCGAAGAAGTGAGGTTTTTTTTACATACGATAGCTGATGCCCAAATAAATCTGTTAGTCTTTAAGGTGCCACCGGACTCCTTGTTTTTATCATGAACAACTAAACCCTTATAGGGAACTGTATTCACATTAATGCACTCTGTGCTACTGAAGCTGTTGAGTGTTACAGGAGCATTATGGAATATTGAACTCTGGCACTGCAGAAAAGAAAAGAATCTCTTGCGCTAGCTTATTTTAGAAGTCATATACAGTAGTTGTAATTTCCTGTCAGCTAGCATGATCCTTTAATTTATGTGTAGTTTAAATTAAAACAAAATAGGAAATGCTTTGTGCCCTTTCAAACATTTTGTTTCTTTTTTGTTTTTCATGTCCCCAAATATGTGATCAGTATTTCCCTAGAACTTCAAGGCTTTTTTTGAGATGCTAGGTATAATCCAGTTTTTCTTTTTAAAGTTTTTTTTTAAAAACCATTTACTTATTAATTCTGAATATATTTGTCCTCTTCCACGCAGGAGCAATGTTGTTTTATCAATACATGCCATAAAAACCTTAGGACTTGCTAAGCATAGCAATTTTGTTGAGCTCTTGGTGCTGTATAAAACTGAAGATGACACTGGTGCTCTAAAGAGTGTAGGATCTAAATGAAAACAGTTTTAGATACATAATGCATTAGATTATTAGATGCAGTCCTAATCTAATGTTAGTTTAGACAGTAAATGGTCTGTGTGAAACATATCAGTGGGAAGTGGGAAACATATCAAAATAATAAGAACATAAGAGCCGCCATACTGGGTGAGACCAAAGGTCCATCTAGCCCAGTATCCTGTCTTCTGACAGTGACCAATGCTAGGTGCTCCAGAGGGAACAAACAGAACAGGGAATTATCAAGTGATCCATCCCCTGTCGCCCATTCCCAGCTTCTGCCCATCGTGGCTAATAGCCATTGATGGACCTGTCCTCCATGAACTTATCTGTTTTTCTTTGAACTCTGTTATAGTCTTGGTCTTCACAACATCCTCTGACAAAGAGTTCCAGACTGATTATGCGTTGTATGAAAAAATACTTTCTTGATCTTACTTTGTTTGGTATTAATTTATGGCAAGCTAAGTGGTTAGGGGAGACTGTCCAGGAAGAGACTGCATAGGCTTGGTAAATAAATAAATAACAAAACAAAACATGATGATTGCCACACAGAGTGTTAGGTGGAAATCCTGAACTATTGTGCCTTCCTAAGGCCTTGGCTACACTTGAGAGTTACAGCGCTGGTGGTGGCTTTACAGCGCTGTAACTCACTCCCCATCCACACTGGCAAGGCACATACAGTGCTGTATCTCCCTGGCTACAGCACTGGTTATACTCCACCTCCACAAGAGGAATAAAGAGAATAGCACTGCTCTGCGGCTCTGGGTCGCAAGTATAAACAGGGAATAATTTGACTATGCTGTAACTGACCTCCGGAAGCTTCCCATAATGCTTTTAAGTAAAGATAACTTTCTGTGTTTTGTTGTGATGCCTTTGTTTGTTTTGTTGTGAACTGGGGGCTTCCAGAGCTGCTTATCAAAAAAACAAACACAGCTACTGTTTGCTGTGAATGAGCTTCCTTTGGAATGCCCACAGCTAGTGTTTGTTTGAAGAGAGGGGAAGGAAGGGGCTTGAGGAGAGAAGCAGCATGGCATGCGCGGGGGGGGGAGGGGGTGTCATTTCAGGGAGGCTGCTTATCTGGTCTGTGAGGAAAAAAACAAAGAGGGCTATTTGCTTTCAGTGAACGAGTGGGAACTTGCAAGGCAGCTGCTGACAGTGTCGGCTCCAAAAATCCACTCCCTCTCTCCCCCACGCTCCCTGTCACATTCCACCTCACCCCCCTCTTTTGAAAAGCATGTTGCAACCACTTGAACGCTGGGATAGCTGCCCGTAATGCACCGCTCCCAATGCTGCTGCAGATGCTGCAAATGTGGCCACAACAGTGCGCTGGTCGCTGTCAGTGTGGCCAGATTGTAGCGCTTTCCCTACTCAGCTGTATCAGATAGGTTTAACTCCCAGTGCTGTACAGCTGCAAGTGTAGTCATACCCTAAGTCTGAGGTGTGTGAAGACTCCTCCTTGAGTAGCAGCTGGAGCCTGGAATTGGCATTGATTGAGAACTCAAATACCAATAAACCAGAATATTCGTATCTTTGTTACATTTTCTAGCTTTCTTCACATGTCTTTAAAGGGTAAAGAGTGTCTCCATACAGTAGAGCTAGACTGAAAGGTGATAGCGAGTAGAGCCAGATAATTGACTAAGCGGGTAATACCAATGGTCTTTATTTGATATGTATTAGAAATGAATTTCAGTATTTTTTGTTCAAAATTATAACTTTGAGAAATGATTTAGGAAAAACACACACAGAATCTGTTTGATCTCTAGTACCTGTGGGCAGAGAACAAGGCCTACCTTGACAGATTAGTTAAATTCTTCACCTTTCCACAAATAATTGATTATTTTAAGATCATTATCTGTGCTCTATGCAATGCAAGAGCCCTCGAGCAAATGCCTGACCTCTAGCTTTCTCTGTTCTGCTGCCAGTAGATTCTGTATTTTAAAGTGCAGCAGTAATAGTAAGAAGATCTAATAACATTTATCTTTTCAAACATTCATCCCTCTCTTTAAAAAACAAAATACTCACAGCCCTCAAACCTTTGCTCTCTATGAATATGCTGAACATGTACTATGTGATTCCTTTCATTATTAGCAATGTTTTGAACATAAAGAGTCTATACAATCGCGTTCTCAAAGTAAAACTCAGGAAAGAGTTGTAAATAGATTAAAAGATGTAATAACTGATCCTGTAAATAACGAAGCTGACCATTTTCCGCAGTTTGCGTAATTCTGTAATTAATCACTGGTTAATTTTAATGAGTAACAGTTACGTAG
Source organism: Chelonoidis abingdonii (assembly GCF_003597395.2). Taxonomy (NCBI): domain Eukaryota; kingdom Metazoa; phylum Chordata; order Testudines; family Testudinidae; genus Chelonoidis; species Chelonoidis abingdonii. The sequence continues at coordinate 22,504,549 of NC_133783.1, forward strand.
TAGCCAAAAATTCCAGAAAACTCAAAGGGACATTGGCAGCTTAACAATTAAGGTTATGAAGACTTTGATAACGGGCATGCTGCTTAACTTTAAATTCTAAATTCCACACATCATGCAGACTCAAAGATGCACATTATTAAATTTTGTATGTACTGTACATAAGACCTATAGGTGCCATAGGCTTTTTATGCAAGAGTGGGTTAAAATTGGAAAGGCTATAGATTCTGAAGTCTCCTTACATAGATTTGTTTTACATCTTTTCAAACAACAAAGTTGGTTTGAAATATGTTCCTGATAGTTAAACTAAGTACATTTTAAACATAGAATGTCTTTTAATCTGCCTATAACTAACTGGAAATCCTGAGTTTCTTTATCAAGTTCAGTAGAGGAAGTATACTTTTTAATTTTATTTTTCTGTCCTCTCAGAGTTAGGGCAGGAAGGGCAGCTAGCACATCCCCCTTTCTGCACCGCTTCCTGCAGCTCACGTTGGCCCGGAGTGGTGAACTGCTGCCAATGGGAGCAGCGATCAGCTGAACCTGCGGACGCGGCAGGTAAACAGTCTGGCCTGGCCCGCCAGGAGCTTTCCCTGAACAAGTGACGGACTGACTTTGAGAACCACTGCTTCAGAAAATGAAATTTCAAGCCTAGTAAAGGAGATGGAAAGGCACAAACTGTGTCAAGTAAAATATAACATGAAAGTTAATTGTTAAAGGGGTTTTGAAGAATAAATAGCCAAAGACATAAAAATAAATAACAAGAAATATTTTAAGTATATTAGGAAACCTAAGACAGTCAGTTGATCCATTTGTCTACCAGCCATGTTAGTGTGTATCCGCAAAAAGAACAGGAGTACTTGTGGCACCTTAGAGACTAACACATTTATTTGAGCATAAGCTTTCGTGAACTACAGCCCACTTCATCGGATGCATGCAGTGGAAAATACAGTAGGAAGATATATATAATACACACACACACAGAGAACATGAAACAATGGGTGTTACCATACACACTCTAACGAGAGTGATCAGTTAAGGTGAGCTATTACCAGCAGGAGAGTGAGAAACTTTTTGTAGTGGTAATCAGAATGGTCCATTTGCAGCAGCTGACACGAAGTAGTGAGGAACTGTGTGGGGTGGGGTGGGGGGAGGAGATAAATATGGGGAAATAATTTTACTTTATGTAATGACCCATCCGCTCCCAGTCTTTTTTTTAAGCCTAATTTAATGATGTCCATTTTTCAAATTAATTCCAATCAGCAGTCTCTCATTGGAGTCTGTTTTTGAAGGTTTTTTGTTGTAATATTGCGACTTTTAAGCCTGTAATCGAGTGACCAGGGAGATTGAAGTGTTCTCCAACTGGTTTTTGAATGTTATAATTCTTGATGTCTGATTTGTGTCCATTCATTCTTTTATGTAGAGACTGTCCGGTTTGGCCAATGTACATGGCAGAGGGACATTGCTGGCACATGATGGCATATATCACATTGGTAGATGTGCAGGTGAACTTACCTCTGATAGTGTGGCTGATGTGATTAGGTCTTATGATGGTGTCATCTGAATAGATATGTGGACAGAGTTGGCAACGGGCTTTGTTGCAAGGATAGGTTCCTGGGTTAGTGTTTTGTTTTTGTTTTGTTTTTGTGGTGTGAGGTTGCTTGAGTATTTGCTTCAGTTTGGGGGGCTGTTTATAAGCAAGGACTGGCCTGTCTCCCAAGATCTGTGAGAGTGAGGCATCATCCTTTAGGATAGGTTGTAGATCTTTGATGATGTGCTGTAGAGGTTTTAGTTGGGGGCTGAAGGTGATGGTTAGTGGTGTTCTGTTACTTTCTTTGTTGGGTCTGTCCTGTAGTAGGTGACTTCTGGGTACTCTTCTGGCTCTATCAATCTGTTTCTTCACTTCAGCAGGTGGGTATTGTAGTTGTAAGAATGCTTGATAGAGACTTTGTAGGTGTTTGTCTCTGTCTGAGGGATTGGAGCAAATGCGATTGTACATAGAGCTTGGCTGTAGACAATGGATCATGTGGTGTGGTCTGGAGGCATGTAGGTAAGTATAACGGTCAGTAGGTTTCCGGTATAAGGTGGTGTTTATGTGACCATTGCTTATTAGCACTGTAGTGTCCAGGAAGTGGATCTCTTGTGTGGACTGGTCCAGGGTGAGGTTGATGATGGGGTGGAAATTGTTGAAATCATGGTGGAATTCCTCAAGGGCTTCTTTTCCATGGGTCAGATGATGAAGATGTCATCAATGTAGTGCAAGCAGAGCAGGGGCATTAGGGGACGAGAGCTGAGGAAGCGTTTTTCTAAGTCAGCCATAAAAATGTTGGCATACTGTGGGGCCATGCGGGTACCCATAGCAGTGCCGCTGATTTGAAGGTATATGTTGTCCCCAAATGTGAAATAGTTATGGGTGAGGACAAAGTCACAAAGTTCTGTCACCAGGTTTGCCACGACATTATCGGAGATACTGTTCCTGATGGCTTGTAGTCCATCTTTGTGTGGAATGTTGGTGTAGAGGTCTTCTACATCCATAGTGGTTAGGATGGTGTTTTTAGGAAGATCACTAATGGATTGTAGTTTCCTCAGGAAGTCAGTGGTGTCTCGAAGATAGCTAGGAGTGCTGGTAGCGTAGGGCATGAGGAGGGAGTCTACATAGCCGGACAATCCTGCTGTCAGGGTGCCAATGCCTGAAATGATGGGGCGTCCAGGATTTCCAGGTTTATGGATCTTGGGTAGCAGATAGAATATCCCTGCTTGGAGTTCTAGGGGTGTATCTGTGCAGATTTGCTCTTGTGCTTTTTCAGGAAGTTTCTTGAGCAGATGGTGTAGTTTCTTTTGGTAACCCTCAGTGGGATCAGAGGCTAATGGCTTGTAGAATGTGGTTTTGGAGAGCTGCCTAGCAGCTTCTTGTTCATATTCCAACCTATTCATGATGATGACAGCACGTCCTTTGTCAACCTTTTTTATTATGATGTCAGAGTTGTTTCTGAGGCTATGGATGGCACTGTGTTCTGCACGGCTGAGGTTATGGGGCAAGTGATGCTGCCTTTCCACAATTTCAGCCCGTGCATGTCGGTGGAAGCACTCTATGTAGAAGTCCAATCTGTTGTTTCAACCTTTGGGAGGAGTCCACCCAAAATCCTTCTTTTTGTAGTGTTGGTAGGGAGGTCTCTGTGTGTTAGTATGTTGTTCAGAGGTGTGTTGGAAATATTCCTTGAGTCGGAGATGTCAAAAATAGGATTCTAGGTTACTGCAGAACTGTATCATGTTTGTGGGGGTGGAGGGGCAGAAGGGGAGGCCCCGAGACAGGACAGGACAGAACAGAGAAGCTGAGTGATCTTATCTTTAGCTGCCTTCAGCTCAGGAAGTGATGAAAAGATTCTGCATTTGGACCTACACCTCTCAGGCTTTATTACCTGAGAGGTGTAGGTCCAAATGCAGAATCTTTTCATCACTTCCTGGTGCTCTTAGAGTTCAAAGTGTCAGGATAGGAGGTGCTAGAACAAATTTGATTAAAATTAAGAGCAAGAAATCACTAGGATTTACTTAATAGTATATGTGCAAGAGTTCCGAAGGAATTTAAGAATCAGATGGTTGAGTTTCTAATGAAAATATCCAATCTGTCATTGAAATTGGCTGCTCTTCAATAAGACTGGAGAGTGGGACATGTTGATCCTGTCTTGGAAAAAACGGAGGGGGGAGGGTAGTAGTGATGCTAGGAGTTGCGGTCTGGTGAACTTTACTTCAGATTTAGGATAAAGGTTTAAAAATAGAACTAAAAGCACCTAGATGAATATGACATGTTGGGGATAAACCTGCAAAGCCTCTGTAACTTACTTGGAATGTCAAAAAGCCTGTGACAAAGTACATCACAAAATGCTCTTAAAGAAGCAAAGTAGTCAGGGAATGAAAGCTAAGGTACTGTCCTCTGACTAGAGATTGGCTAAGAGAAACAAAGTAAAGAATAGGAGTAAATAGTCAGATTTTCAACTATGCTAGATTGGTCAGAAGAGGAAAGGTCAGAGGTAAATTTGAGGATCATCTAAATTAAGTGCATATATACAGAGAGAGACGAGGAGAGACCAGAGAATAGATCACTATGGGGATTCCAATAGATAGGAAGAGCCCCTAAAGGTGATGCTGAAAAAACAATTAGAAAGACAGAATAATAATCAGGGGAACACAGATTCATGTGAGTGTAGAACATAAATGGTGAGTGCTCAGTTGTGTGAAAGACAACAGAAAGATAAAGAATAATTAAAGAGAAATGCTCTTTGATTTAGCTGGGAGGAGGTAATATTGTTTTATTATGTAGCATACTATCTAGAGGTCCCAGTTAAGGATCAGGGCTCTGCTGCCCTTAGGTGGTGTACAGACATTAAGGCTAGATCTGTGCCATGGACTTTTACTGGCACAGCTCTGTTGGTCAGTGGTATGAAGAGTTGTGATCCCTGACTGACAGAGCTGTGCAACAAAAGTCCCTAGTGTAGATGCAGTTTTACCAGAAAAGTGCAGCTTTGTTGGTATATCTTGTTTCATGTGTGGGGAGTGGTTTTACCATACAGGTAGAAAGTGCAGCTCTGCTGGTGTAGCTGTGCCCACAGTAGGAGCACTTTGCCAGTAAGCAGGTCAGTATTCCTTTACTAGTAAAGTTCTCCTAGTGTAGACATGGCCTTAGACACAAGATTCCAACTGTGAGGGGAAGTAGAATAGTTTAGGCCTGTTCCACAGCACAAAGGTTTGTTGGCATAGCTGCATTGGCTAGGACTGACATGGCTATGCTAATAAAACCTCCAGGATAGATGTGACTATAGAGTTCTTCTTTGGCTTAGCTAACGACCTCAGGGAGGTGGTGTTACTGTTCAGGCAGACAAACTTACTTTGCGACTGATGCTGCATCTACTCTGGCTCTGCTGGCATTATTATATTGGCCAAGACTCTGTAATGTAGACAAACCCGTAGAAAGGAAGAGAGTGTGCTTAAAGTCAAGAGGTGTGGTGTAGTCCCAATGCCTTACTGCTTAGGATAATAAGTAACACTGACCTTTTAAGTTTTGTAACTGAATTTAGATTCATGGACACACTTAATGTTTGACATAAGTGTATTTCCTGCTCTCTACACTCTTCTCAAAGCTAGTTCTGGAAACTCCAAAGAAGAATTTAGGGGTTTCATTTTTTATTTTTATTTTTTATTTTAGAAAGAGCTCTAGTGAATAGAACATTCTCACCATGCATTCATAGATTGTTTGAGTGCTGTTCTAGTTCACTCAGGGCTTGGGGTTGGTTCCACTGTATTGCATTTTTTGTTCAAAGTCTCCCCTGCACTGTTCTGCTGGGACTTTGCCTTTGCTAGCTGATGCTGCAGGGTACAAGTTAAGGCATTCAACTGTTGCAGACAGTTTTGGCACCAGGAGATACAAAATAACAACGAAAAAAATGGAAAGGCTGGCAAAAACATGGCTGATGGGAATGTGTACAGATCTAAACCAGTTGTACTTAGTGGCCAGGTCAGCTATTCCATAAAATATATTATTCTTTTTGTGTCTCTGTTTAGGTTTTTAAGCATAAACATTGTTGTGCATGAGTGTACTATTCTTATGTGGTTCATATCCAGACTACACAGAACTGCCTTTTTAAAGGACTTCTTGTGTGCTATCAATACTCTACTTGCTCAAAATAATCTGACGGGCAGAGTGGAAGGATAACATGATGTAGGTGCTACTGAGCAACTGGAGGGGAAATCTGCTAATAGTACCACAACTCCTATTGGAGCTGTACTGCCTGATGAGGAGGACAGTCAGAGCAATAACACACAGCTTCATGCAGCATATCTCTTCTGATCTAGGTGCTGTCTTCTCTATGGACATATGAGGTTGGGAGCCTTCATCCCTCCAGTTCCTCTTTGATTTTTGGTGCAGCCATCTTGAGGGATATTTTCCAGGAAACTTTTTGGTGTGAAATTTGTAGAATTTTCTGTCTTCGGGCCACTACCAGCTGCAGGGGAGGCTCCAGCCCTGTCTTAAATATATTTCATTGTTGTATATTTAAAGAATTATTAAGCAGTTTGGAAACTGGCATATTCTTTTTGATTGGGCTGCCATAATGTTAGTGTCACAGATTGTGGTTATAGAGGAAATAAGTGATTTGAACAAGCCTTTGATAAAATCTCCAGATTAATAGGAAACTAAGTGGTCACAGTTTTTCTCTATCTGTGTGTGTGTGTGTGTATGTATGTGATGTAAACCATTATGCTTTGGGTCACAGCCTACCATTAACTAACAAGAGTAGTAACTGTGCACTACAGGTTTTCTTGAACCTTCCTATAAAGTATCTGAGATGGGCTTCTGTCAGAGACAGGATACTGGACTAAATGGGTCACTGGTCTGATCCAATATGGAAATTCCTCTGGAATCACTTGAGACGACTGTCATCCCCAGTACTAGGCTCAATATTAATTGTAATTAAACTTAACGAAAGTAAGTGTGTGTTCATGATGACAAGTGCTCATTTTTTTTTTACAGACATTTAGACCCACATTTTTAAAGGTATTTAGGTGTGGCAAGGCCTAAATAGACAGCTTTCAACAATGACTTAGGAGCTCAAGTACCGCTGACTTTCAGTGAGATCTAGGCTGCTAAGTCAAGTTAGGCAATGCCTAAATACGTTGTAAAATCTGGGTCTTAGACTGAGTTGAACAAAATAATTGTAGACTTTCTTAATTCTATTTGAGCAAAGGTTAATCTGACATGTCAGTTAAGTTAAGAAGTTCTAAATTATTATCTTACAGGTGAAGTCCTGAAAATCTTAAATAAGTTTTACAAGCGGAAAGAAATGCAGAGACTGGGAGGAGAAAATGGACTAGATGGTAAGAAAAATGTAATTTCTGGCACCAACCATATTTTAAAATGAAGTTTATTATCTGGATGTTTTTTCTTGTGTTTTTTCCTTTCTAGTAGAATAACTCACACACATTCTACATCAAACAAATATGTCATCTTGGGTTTTGCCTTATTTTTTAGCTGTGTTTAGCAAAACTGTTACAGGCAAACCCTGTTGTCTGAGTAGCTTGCTTTTCTTTTTTAATCTGAATGTTTGTGTACAAAAGACGTGAAAAATATATTATTTCTAGTTAAGTAACTTGATTTAAATTGACATTTTGCGTGTTCTGTTGGGTATTTCAAAGTGAAACTTTGTATGTAACAGTGAAACATTTTTTTTCTCCCCTTCTACAGCTCGTCTTTTTCACCAAGCATTTATAAGCTTTAGAAAGTACATTATGGAGTCCAGTTTCCTGAGTGCTGATGTACATATTATTCTAAATGATATCTGTTGTGGTGCAGGCAAGTATACAGAACATCTTTTAAAATAAAACTTAGTTTGTGAATATTTTTGCTTTCTGCTCTGGCTTGTATAAAGATAAAGAAAACTGGGTCTGAATCTATGAGGTGCTCAATGCCCTTGAAGCCCCCTGAAGTGGGAATGGAAGGAGTAGAGATGTACTTCACTTTGTGGGATCTGGCCCTTTAGCACTTATTGCTCTCCAGAGCACCATGAAGATGCATCCCTTCCACAAAAGTATCTATTCCTTGCAAGTTACAGATTTTTAAGAAAAAGACTTGATGACCATGTTTACTTTTTCCATTTCATATATTTTTCTGTTATGGCTTTACAGCTTGTATGATCTTTAAGGGGCTGTCTGAGAATATTCTGATGGATTACTGGTTTTAATATTGCTTACTTTCTCTTGATTTTTTTTTAGAATCTGGAGAATATACTTTTGATCCTTTGCGTTTTCGTGTGTGTGTGTTTTTTGTTTTGTTTTGGTCAGTACTGACACTGGCATACATGTTCTGATAATTACATTCTGTAACATAATTAATAATGCTTGTGCCTGTGAAGAGGAGATGCTAGTTGGTGGCTATAGAAACAGCATGGAAATGCACGCAGCTGTTCTTTAGTATATGTTCTACAAAAAGAGTAGTGCTGCTTTATTTTTAAATGGTGGCAATTCTAAAGTGCTAAACGTGGCAAAAGCTCTCTGTTTGAAATATAATTTAACCTACTGTACTTTAAATTATGGACTCAAAGTATTTGCTAGCATCCTTTTAAAATTTTCATAAGTTTCTAAAATAGTATATGGTGGCACATAAAATATTTGTCAAAGCAAGTCACCCCCAACAAACCTATATATGAAAGTTTCAAACTCATCTTAATTTTAATATAAAATGCTCAGTTATGGTAGTCCTACCACACTAGTTGAAAAGTATCAAAAATAAATTTTAATTTTAATTTGGTTTATCCTCAACAAATAATCCTAAAAATCTGCCTATTCTGGAAATCTTCTGTAACAAAGTTCAGTAAAATGCTGTGGAATAGCCAAAGTCACTGTACTGAAGTTAGATTTTTTTTTCTTAGGTTTTTTTTTTTTTTTTTGGATACTAGATTGTATTGCATTATAGGTTTAATGAGTCTATATATTATTACTTTTCCGTTTTTCAAAAAACTTATCTCATGAACCCATGACTCGTTAATAGTAGCAAACTTTCTTAAAAGTGTTTGTCTTCCAGGTCATGTTGATGATCTCTTTCCATTTTTTCTGAGACATGCTAAGCAAATCTTTCCTATGCTGGACTGTATGGATGATTTGCGCAAGATCAGCGACTTAAGATTGCCACCCAACTGGTTAGTGTACTTAAGTGTCAGACTTTCATATTATTGCTGTCCAGTGACAGCAGTTTTCATGCTAAAGACTATATTCATTTCATTGTCTGGAAGATGTTGTTATAGCTAGTTATCAGAATTGATACTGTGCATACCTGGCTACTAGTATCAATATAAATTGGAAATAATGTATAGCTAAGAGTAACAGGTTTTGATTAATCCAGTATGGTTTAGTCGTTAAAGCTTTGCTATATAATATCTAATCCTAAAATGGAGCTCAGTTTCATGTCTGTGGTTGTCCAGTCTTCGGTGGGTAATGATTTCAGAAAAACGTGCAAAACCTTGAAATCAAAGATCATAGTAACATAGACTCATAGAAATATAAGGCCCAAAGGGACCTGGAAAACTTAAGTGCAGCCTCCTGCACTGTGGCAGGATCAGATAGACCTAGACTGTCCCTGACAGGTGTGTGTTTGAACCTTTTCTTAGAAACTTCCAATCATAGGGATTCCACAGCCTTCCTTGGATGACTATTTCTGAGCTTAACTACCCTTTGTAGTTAGAAAATTTTTTCTAATACCTAACCTAAATCTCCTTGCTGCAGCTTAAGCACATTACTTCTTGTCTTCAGTGGATGTGGAAAACAATTGATCGCTATCCTCTTTAAAGCAGCCCTGAACACATTTGAAAACTGTTCCCCCCCCCCGTGCCCATTTTTTTAAACGTTTCCTCATATATTCAGTTTTCCAAACCTTTTGTCATTTTTTTGCTTTCCTCTTGACTCTCCCCAATTTGTCCACATCTTTCCTAAAGTGTGGTGTTCAAAATTGGACAGCAGTGCCAAGTAGAGTGGAACAATTACCTCCTGTGTCTTATATACGACACTCCTGTTAATACACCTTGGAATGATATTAGCCTTTTTTGCAGCTGCACTGCATTTTTTACTTTTTTTTCAATTTGTGATCTGCTATAACTCCCAGATCCTTTTCAGCAGTATTACCACTAGCAGTCATTCCCTATGTTGTAGTTGTGCATTTGATTTTCCTTCCTAAGTGAAGTATTTTGCCCTTGTCTTTATTGAATTTCCTTTTGTTGAATTCAGACCAGTTCTCTAATTTGTTAAGTTTGTTGTGAATTCTAATCTCATTCTCCAAAGTACTTGCAACCCCTTCAAGCTTGGTGTCATCTGCAAGTTTTATAAGCACACTCTATCCAGGTAATTAATGAAATGACACATTTGCTGGGGCGTCAAGTATGGGCAAGAATTATTTCTAAGAAAAACCAGTTTTGCAGATGCTTTGGACCTGTGCTTCATGACATAAAAGTTCAACAATGGCTGTCAGACCACTTTTACAATCCTTTTGTGCCAGGAGTCAGACTTCTTTGATGTGATGTCTGTTACTATCAGTGTTCTTTGCCAAAAAATTAAAATTTAAAGGAGAGGGCTTTGGCTATGAGATCGTTGTTCCATTATCTGACATTCTTTCTTTCTTTCTCCTCCCCTGTTACATTATTTTAGATTGTTGATAGCTTTGTATAGAGGTAGTTTCTGTCTTTTACTCACATCCTATTCAATAGATACTAAGTCAAAATCTAAAAAGTAAATAAAAAAGAATGCAGTAGTAAAACAATAATAGTAAGACTATTATTTGCTGACAACAGTATTCACATATTTGACTTGACCATTTCACATTTCAGAAAGTTTAAAGAGGTATATTAAATATTTGAGAATTATACTGAAACCTTTTTGTAGTTGTTTGAGTTTAAGAACTATCCTCCCAGTCTTTTGTTTTATTAAATAACAATTCAAAATAAACAGGCAAAAAGCACAAATTCACTTGGGATTTCACCCAAATCAATATCTGGATGATAGATTATAATTATTTTTCTTTGTTTTGTATTTTAGGTATCCAGAAGCCAGGGCTATTCAAAGAAAGATAGTCTTTCATGCTGGCCCTACAAATAGTGGAAAAACTCATCATGCTATCCAGAGATACTTGGCAGCAAAATCAGGAATATACTGTGGTCCATTAAAACTGCTGGCCCATGAGATCTTCCAAAAGAGTAATGATGCTGTCAGTGTGTTACTTAAACAGTTTCTCTTCAACTTTACATGCATTCATGTCATTATACGAAATATTTTGTTTTAATAAATATAAGTCTTTAGGGTAGTCTTTGAAATAGTCTCTGCTAAAATGTAGTCTTGAATTATGATACTGTCAGTGTTCATTAATACTAGTGGTTCACAGAAACAGATGGAACAGTGTCCAAAGAACTCCATATATTCATGCATGTAGCAGTCTGTTGCCCTTCAGTCATTGGCTCACCCCTGTGCTTACATTGGCTCTTGCTAGCTTTCTTGTAGGACTGTCTGGGGAGTGGAGATGACTGTCTCTGTTCCCCTTGACCTTACATTAAGGCAGCTGTTCATGGATTGTAACCTTGGGAAAACAAGGACAGTGTTAGGTTAGGATGAACATCGATTGACATATCAGAAAAAAACACCTAATTCAGGTTATGTTAAATAAAATAAAATTTTTCTTTAGCAAATTACAGAAATAGGAACATGAAGAAAAGTTGATTTTTATATAAATCACTTTATTGGGTCACCGTGTAAAGCAGTGCTAGATTTAATTGGAGAAGTGTTTTTAAACCATGAAAACCATAAGTAGTAGCAAGTTCATTTCTTGCCTTCCAGCTGCCACATTATGTCCATCTCTCTGCTAAAAGCCCTCCAGATTGGTGGACCACTCCCAGGAGCTTGTTGCATGTATTTGCAAGGAAGTACTTGTGTCAGGGGACACCATGTTTACAGAATTTCCTTTCTTTTTGGAGTAGAGGTTTATGCATCTCAGAACGTCGATAGGGGAGGGCATTGCTCTCTAGTCAATATATAATATAGAATTATTTATTCCTGTTATACGACAACTTGATAAGCTAGTTTCATTTCTATTCAACATAGCTGCTCTGGCGTATACTAACTTCTCCCTTCCTGTTTTAATGTTTATATTAGTACTAGTGGGCATTGAATAAAATGTTTTACCGCTTGCAGCAAATGCTTTGATTTATAGGGCATTGCCATGGTGTTGCTTTAGGTGGCTTGAATAAGATTTCATTAGCCCCACTGATTGCCTCCAAAATCTTTGTAGGTCTTTTTCTCTAGCCTGTTTCCAGCTGCATAGAATTTGCAGGGAGGCAAAGAGAGATGGTATTACAAACCATTAATTTAAAAGACTTAAGTATTAAAATCACCAATATTTATATAGTAATTACATATAAATCTGTAGTAATAATCTATCCATTAAACATGCTGAGTTTTGGTTAATTCTTTAACAATAGTGACTTTGTAATTCTCATCATTTTAATTTCTAACATGTTTTACATTAATACGAAATTCTAATCCCTAGGACCAAACATCTGCCTTTGAATAAGTAATCTGCAACAATATATAGTGCGTGTGTATGCACGTGCACCCCTTGTTAATGGAGTTGTCATGAAAAAGTTCCCTAATCTATTGAGGATTATTTGTGCTCAGTGTATTGTATATGGTTGCTAATATGATTAAAGCATATACCTCGTGGGGATGGAGAAATAGAAAGTTAAAGCATAATGATACTACATTGCAGGAACTGGGGAATGGCGGAGGGGGGAGAGCTTCTGATTACAGAAATTAGTAGCCTCTAAATGCTGCCTTCAGCATATTAGAATGTAATTGAACATATTATAACAAAATATTTACTGTGCTCCATTGTCTGTCTTCTGTAAATTACTTTTGGCAGGGATTCCTCAAGGATAAATCTATCCCCGCTCTAAAAGAAATCAAACCAGAGATGGTAATCTACTAGATCACAGGGATGGATAGAAGGGAGAATGATGGTGTTAAGATAACTTATTTTATTTAGATTTTGTTTTAGAGGTAACTATACCAAAAGGCTCCCCTCCAAAGTTTCAGCCACTTTGATTGACTTGTAAAAACAAAGCACCATAGGAACTGCAAAAAAATTGAGCTAAGAGACACTTTACACCCCTCCCTTGTCCTATCACATCTCCATTTAATCAATAGACAATGATCAGTACAATTTAAACCACTCATCAGAGGGAAATTGTATCCTCAGCTTCCTCCACCTTCCTCCCCTCCATGTCTAGAAGGGCAACAAAATTGGGCTCCATCCGACCATGTAGGCAGTCATGTAGTATACTTGGGTTTATTTCTGTGACATACCAGCAAACAATCCAGATATGAGCAGTTGTGTCACCCCTGCCTGGCAACCTTTGTTAACTTACAAAGTCTTGCAAAAGTAGCTCCCACCTGGGCTGCTCACAGCCTTCCATCAAGCAAACCACACTGCGTGTCACTGTGTCAGTGCAGCCAGTCAGTCACCCTTGGATTACACTCTGGCTTTCACCAGCTTTGATTATACGCATGCTGACCCCAGCATGCCTCCAGTCCCGTATTTCCCCCCCAGAAATGTATGTCCAATACTGCTCAGCCCTCTCCTGGACAGTACAAAGTATTTTAAATCTATTATTCTTTAAAAGGAACAATGTGCATTTTATTATCTCAAATAGTTATTCAGACACTTTAATTTAAACATTGGATTAGATAACAGTAAAACAAGTTTATTAACTACAAAGAGATTTTAAGTGATAGAAGTAATGAGGCAGAAAAGTCAGAAATGGTTACAAGAAAAATAAAGGTAAGATATTTATTCCTACCTGACTTGACTTAAACTATATCAGATTGAAGCAAAGTCTCTCACCAAATGCTTTCAGCACTGTTACTGGCCAAACCCTGTAGGTCAGGACCCCACCCCGCGTCCAAGGAATGCTTCCTTTGTTGAGTGAGTTGCTGTGAATGCGATGGGCAGGGAGAGACGGGGTGGTGCTTTGGGGTGTTTGTCCCTTATTTTTACAGTTTCAGTCCCTCTCTTTAAAAACATTTCCAGCTAGGAGACAAAGAATCGATGTGAGAGGATGTTCCCTGCTGGCTTTTTCTCACCTGTTTGAGCTTTTTGTTTCTGTTCATGCTTCATGACTCTGTTTACTGCTTAAATGTAAATTAAGCAGAACATACATTCCTTTGTCTAGGACAGACCTGTTGCCCAAACTGAAGATATGCCCTGTGCAGAGATTATTACATAAGTTTGCAGGGTGTGAATACAGGGGCATAGTCTGTCACAATTTCCCAATTGTTTTCCCCTTTGGAAAATATTCTAATTCTATTTTTAAGATAATTTAACTTTTACTTCCTTTATTCTTTTAGAGTGTGCCATGTGACTTGGTAACAGGAGAAGAGCGTGTTCTTGTTGATCCAGAAGGCAGACAAGCAACCCATGTTGCTTGCACTATTGAGATGTGCAGTGTTACTACGCCTTGTATGTATACATGGTTATTTTCTTCATATGCATGGTTTCTTTATATGCAATGATGCTTACACCCTTATGTTGAAATTAGTAATATTTAGAAATTATGAATAAGGAAAACTACCAAACACTAATTTAATAATAAATTCCTTTATTAAATCCGAAGGCCAAACTTATACAAATGGTCTAAACATGCTTATTAGTTAGGCTTTTTAGCCAGTTTACTACATCCAAAAAGTAACATCATTTATCAGAATTTGATCAAGATACTTGCAAATGGGCTGTTAAACCCAGGGGTGTTTAGACCCATATAGGTCGCCTCCAGTGTGGTCAGGCAGGTATTAGCAATGAATCCTTTAAGAGTTTATCTTTTATATCCTTTAACAAGCAGGTGATATCATTGCCAATTACTGACTTCAGCTAAAAGACAATTTGAGACAATTCACCCTTATTTCCAGTCTTAATCCAGATAAGATTTACAACCTCCTTTCTTCTTAAGTCATTTCCTCCCCTCCTTGCTGTTGAACAGCTTTCACACAGGCTTTAACACTAGTTTGTAGGTTGGGGAAGGGTCGTGTTAGCTCATTTTAAGACAGATTGTCTGTGTTTTATTTAAAACCACCTGCAGTCACCCTGTTGGTCAGACGCATTCTTTTTAGAAATGTCCTGTTATCTCATTAGTTATTCTTTGAACCAGACATCTTCCCTGTTTTATTCCTTCTGGCTTTACCACTTATTATTTTCAAGGCCTGCCTTCTGCTTGCCAGGCAGGGTCTTTCTTTACAATGCACATATATTTCCTTAAGCAAACACAAGCTAACTCTAATTCTTTAATTTCATATTTATCCTACCCCCTGTAAGAGGTTAAACTTAAGCAATTCATTCTAGTCTTGCAAGTGCTGTATGTATTCTTATTTTTAACTTAGCAATTTCTGACCTCTGCTATAGCACTGTCATCTGAGAGTTATTAAATCTGGATACTCTCAGAGCAATCTTGGAATGCAGAAGAGACTGAGTTCGAATAATTCTTGTAGGAAATAACTTCTATTTTGTATTGTGCTTCTTGGAGATGTTCCTTCATATGTAGTCGTGTCATCTAGGCACTTGTCACCTAGCATCATAATTTTCTTGTTTTTAAGATGAAGTGGCTGTCATTGATGAAATTCAGATGATCAGAGATCCGGCTAGAGGATGGGCCTGGACCAGAGCACTTTTAGGTATGCCCATCAGTGTTGAAACTGAGCCATCTTACATTTAATAAACTAGCTCCAAGTGTGTTAAACTTACCACTAATTATGTGGAATTAATTTGTTGTTTGTTTACCTGCTTGATTAGTAGAGAAGCCTCATTTTATCATATAATCTACTTATTACACTTTTATAAATTGAAAAATTGTAATTATAGGCAATCCAACAGAATTTTAATTTAAAACTTAGTGTTAAATGTGTGCTAGCTTGGCAAATAATAAACATTTCTATAATCTTTTAAATTTTAGATTTGGCTGATTATCCCCTCCCCCTCCCCCATGGGTTTAATTATAAACCAAAATTCTTGTAGGCACGTGTTTTCAATTTTATGGGGGGGGGTTTCGGTGGGAACTTTTGAATTTTCTTTTGTCTTCAAAGCTTGGAAATCTCACATTTTGGGGTTTTTCTCTCTCCCCTTTCTTTTACCACTGAATTTAGCAGAATGATAAAAAAAAAAAAAAATTCTCTCCCCTAATTTTACCTCTTTCCCTATTCTGTGACTTTTTTGAAAAGTTAGAGTGGAAAAAGGAAACTCTAACTTTTCCATATTTGAGGAAATTTTGAGAAGTTAGAGTAGAAGAGTTAGTTTCATTTTTCCTTTTACAAGTGAAGGAATGAAGCCTTAGGCATGTGTTCCCATGTTGGGCAAATATGAAGATGATGGCAGGGCACCAAGAGGGTGTCAGCAGAATATTAACTTTTAAGATAGTTATCAGATGGTTGATTTGACGTTGGATAATAGTTGGTAAGGTCAAGAATTGCTCCATTAAAACTTAGCAGTGTATATAGTGGTGGTTTAGGTAAATACACATGCAAAAGTTACAGTGACTATGGATATGTAGGAAGAAAAAATAAACAAGGAAATAAATCCCATCCTTTATTGCCTTCTTCAGTAGGCAGGATTTTATTTATTTATTTATTTATTTTTTTTTTTTGTAACCACCTCTGTCAGCTCTCAGTATTGCTGATTTGTGTGAACACTTTTATATTTTAACACTTTATTTCACTACATTTTTTTTCAGGACTCAGTGCAGAAGAAGTTCATGTTTGTGGAGAAGCTGCTGCTATTGACTTGGTGACCGAGCTCATGTATTCTACAGGAGAGGAAGTGGAGGTAGATCTTATACTATTCCCTTTTTTCTCCCCTGTCCAGTGGCTATAAAGTTGTATACGCTTTACTATCTGCTAAACTAGCTAAAATTTTGCAGGTGTCTACTAGATCCCTCATTTGAGAAAATACTGATCAAATCTACAGGAGTCAGAGCTTGTGTTTGATATGTTGATACATAAGCCTCCTGAATCAAAAGGCGGTTTCTTAGAGATGTTTTAAAATAAACCTTTATTGGCAAAAATATTATTGCCCTTGCCAAGAGAACAATGGATCTTACAATTTCTACTGACTTACCCAGAGAGAGCGCTAGATCTATGCTGAGGCTTCCTTCACATATCCATTTTCCCTAGAGGTCACAATGCCCACCTTTTGCTCAGGTCACTTCATTTTTAGTTATTGGTTCTTAAGAAATCAAAAATCAGTAGAAGAGTATAAAATGCTAAAAGGGTTAACATATGCCAAGGAAAAAACTATAAAGAGAAAAACAGACTAACTCCGGCTAGCTAGCTCCATATGCTCGTCTGCAAGGGACATTTTACAAACATAGGTCCCAACCCTGAAAGCATTCTGCCTGCAGGACTCCCATATTGGAGAGCACATTTTTTTTTCCCTAGTATTAATACAGTTTTACTTACATTATGTATGTCTGCAGTGGAATCTAATTTAAAAATAAAAGTGGCTTCTTTTCTGTCTCCTGAAAAGGTCTTTAAGTCCCCGGTTTGGAAATGCTCATGAGAATGTTCATTACTGTTTGGAAGGCAGAAGGGGATGCAACCTTTTCTCTTAGTGCTTCTCTTATTGGGATTGTGAGGCACAGCATAATCTTAAAGCTATGATAGATTTTTCATATGAAGTTAAATGTTCATAGTATTTTTTGCAAGGATTTTTGCGTTTTGCCTTGACAAAACGGCTGTTTGATCATAGGTCAGAAACTACAAGAGGCTTACCCCTATTACCGTGCTGGATTATGCGCTAGAGTCTTTAGATAACCTCCGTCCTGGTGACTGCATTGTCTGTTTCAATAAGAACGATATTTATTCTGTGAGTCGGCAGATTGAAGCCCGAGGACTAGAATGTGCTGTCATATATGGCAGTCTCCCACCTGGTAAGATACTAGCTTTATCTTACTTTTAAAGAGAAGGCTCTGTTTATTGCTGCTACCATATGAAAAGTATTTAATAAAGAGACTTTACGTTTTTCAAGCTCTATATCTAGATATTGAATTAAGACAATACTGAGCACATTTTCTTTGTCTTGTTTTATAATCTTGGAGTTAGATCTTTATCAGCTGTGTAATCTTAATTTTGTTCTTCCAACAATAACTTTTTTTTTTTTTGATTTATTTAAAATGCCACCCATCCATTTTTTTGGGAACACTTGCAAAAATTAACATTCTTGTTTCTTCAACTTTTTATGCTTTTGTTCAGTGACATGTAAGAGCACACAATATTTTTGTGTAACCTCTTTTTGTGTGGAAAGTCTGTTACATAAAATCTACTTGTGATTGATTCTGTTCTAGGGACAAAGCTTACCCAGGCAAAGAAATTCAATGACCCTGATGATCCATGTAAAATTCTAGTTGCTACAGATGCAATTGGAATGGGGCTTAATTTGTAAGTACCCTGAATAGGTTAAGGCTAATTTTTCAATGAGACAAGTGTGCTGGTTTTCCTCAGTCTTTGACAGTTTGCTTAATATGGATAAAAACCCTTTATGTACAGTACGCAGTATGTGTGTACATGTGTTCTCACTAGAATTAAGTGGTGGCTGATCTGACTGGGTTGAGCTATACTTTCTAGATACTGAAAATGATCACAACATTTAAACTGCTCATTTAGACTGCATCCTGGGTGGCACTGAGCATCTTCAGTTCGGTGGCATTTGAGAATGCTCAGCTCCACACAGGATTAGGTTCTTATTCTCTGATGTGAAAACTAGAGGTGTGCATTTCAGAAATCTTAGTGGTCTTAGTCAGGTCCCAGATGTTGCCATATTTTTTTGTGATGTAGTCACCATTGGACTCTGAGACTGCCAACCACTGAATCAGTGGATATCTAATTACTCTGGGGGTATGTCTTCACTATCCGCCAGATAGGCAGGTAGCGATTGATCCAGCAGGGATCAATTTTATCACGCCTAGTCTAGCGGGGCAAGCAGAGTCGACGGGGGAGTGGCAGCAGTCGAGACACTGCGGTGAAAACAGCACTTAGACCGATCTAAGTACGTCCACTTCAGCTACATTATTCACATAGCTGATGTTGCGTAACTTAGATCAATTTCTCCCCCTGCCCCACCTTGCGTAGACCAGGGCTAAGTATTCCTTCTTAAACAGGACTGATAGGTGTTGGCCTAGTGGTGTGGGAAACTTGCACTGCTACTGCCCATGTTGTGTCTGTTCCATGGCTAAAGAAAGGCCTTCTGTTTCCAAAGCCTTCAGTCTGGCAACTTTAAACAGTAAATTCATATTAGAATAACATCTACAGTCTGAAGATCTCCTGCTTTGTGAAAAGAAGGGACCTTGATAGGAAAAAGGAACTCCTTCCTCTGCAGTAATTAGCTCTGTGGAAATAACTTGCATGACTGAAGAGGAAGTATGCAGTGTAGTTGTAGCTGTGTCGGTACCAGGATATTAGAGACACAAGGTGGGTGAGGTGGACCAATGCTTTCATCAACAGAAGTTGGTCCAATAAAAGATATTAGCTCACCTACCTTTTCTCTGCAAGAGAAAGTAGTCAGTGATTTTTGTCTGTTTTTTGTTTAAATGTTTCAGGAGTATAAAGAGAATCATTTTTAATTCTCTAATGAAGCCAAGTATCAATGAAAAGGGAGAGAAGGAAATGGATGCAATTCCAACCTCTCAGGCGCTACAAATTTCAGGCAGAGCTGGAAGATTTAGCTCTGTGTTCAAGGAAGGGGAAGTCACTACAATGCATCGTGATGACCTTGTATTGCTGAAAGAAATTTTGAATAGGTCTGTGCCTCCCATAGAGGTAAGAGTCTTAAGTGTTCTGCTCTCACCAAAATGTTCTGGAACTGCCTTGGTATATTGTGATCCAGTATTCTTCTTCACTGTACACGGGTGGGCAACCTATGGCATGCGTGCTGAAGGTGGCACAAGAGCTGATTTTCAGTGGCACTCACACTGCCTGGGTCCTGGCCACGGATCCGGGGGGCCCTGCATTTTAATTTAATTTTAAATGAAGCTTCTTAAACATTTTAAAACCCTTATTTCACTTTACGTACAACAATAGTTTAGTTGTATATTACAGACTTAGAGAAAGAGACTGTCTGAAAACTTTAAAGTGTATTACCGGCACTCAAAACCTTAAATTAGAGTGACTAAATGAAGACTCGGCACACCACTTCTGAAAAGTTGCCGACCCCTGCTGTACACTGTTGAATCTGAGTAAGAAAATTGAATTGTACAGTGCTGTCATTCTGAATGCCTGGGGCATTTGCAGGTTCCAGAAAACTCTTGAAGTCTCTCACTCATATACTGCAGCTGCTCTTCTAGACTCTCTCTTCTTGAGCTTTGTTTTCATTTTTGTTCTTAAAAGTTCAGGATGGTGATGCTCTGTGGTAGATTCCATGGGGTACAGTGATTTCTTGCATGCTATTCTGCTGGATTTTGCTTTTGAGACCACCTTTTAAAATAACTTTTTTTTTGTTAAAAAGCAATTTTCATTTGTTCTTTTTCCCTAGACAGCTGGCCTGCATCCTACTGCTGAGCAGATAGAAATGTTTGCATACCATCTCCCTGATGCTACTCTATCAAATCTAATGGTAAGAATGATTAAACCTGTAGAAACATGAGCTTTCATTTTTTAAAATCACATAAATGTTACCTTATAATTACTACTACACTGCAGTGCAATGTAATTAAAAAGCCAAGGTGCTGCTTTGTGAGGTTTTTATTAAGTCTCCAGGTAATCTTGCTTTGTTTTTAAGAGCATTTGTTGCTGCAGCCACTGCTGTTCACTTGTTTTGGTATTTTAAAAGTATATTTTTTTGCTCTGAAATTTGAGACATGCACTCAGATATTGAAGCAAAATAATAGTTTTGGAAACTGCTTCTTGTGGAAACTCTTCAAAACTAAACTAGTCATCTAGAATGGTTGAATGTATCTCTACTGATGATTTCCATACTGGTAAGAACTAATGCTGTGGACACTTCAGATTTTATTTTATTTTTTTAAAATCTTAAATATGTTTCAAGCACAGATGGGGAGGAATATGTCTTTATACTCTTTGATCTCAACTCCTGCAACATTTTAGTTAATCTGTTTTCTCACTACTTTTTCCTCTAATCTCAAAATCCTAAAGCCAACCTTATAATAATTTAATGGTTGAATGATCTACTAAGATAAAAAGAAATCTATCTTGTGTTATGATGGTGACACAAATTTACAACAGTTGAATGTAGAAATAACTGACTTTATGAGATCATACTATGTGCCTTATTATGTATGCTCTTATATAATATTACTTTATTACACATTTTAAGAAGCAGTTGTTTTACTTTTTTTAAGTAGAGTCACATACCCTCTGTACTGCTACTGAATCTGCATTACAGATGTAATTTTTAAAGGCAATTGTGCAAGGAGAGAACAAACACAACCTATACAAAAATGATTGGGTTTTTTTTAAGGTACCATTCAAATGTGATCAGACTTTGAAAGAGCACATCAAGTATTCAGTTGTCAGCATGGCAGTATAAAAGCTGACAAACATCATTTATGGTAATCTTAACCTGAGCTTCAACTATTAACAGTATTTTAATTGTTTCTGAACAGGATATCTTTGTGAGCCTCTCACAAGTGGATGGGCTCTATTTTGTCTGCAATGTTGATGACTTTAAATTTCTAGCAGATATGATTCAGCACATTCCACTAAACTTAAGAGTAAGGTATGTGTTCTGCACAGCACCCATCAACAAAAAACAGCCTTTTGTCTGCACCTCTTTGCTAAAGGTACGTTCTTCAAATATACAGTTATTTATAATTGACTAGATCAGTCTTAAGCAAATTGACAGTTTCCAAGTGCATTTTAAAAAGCTCACATGGAAGTAGAAATACAAACTAGCTGGTGAATTTGTAAAGAATACAGTCTCTATTAACCATTCGTATAAAGGTTTGTAAATGCATTAGCTTTTCACTCTTGGAGCTTAGCTTCCACTTTAGGATGTAAATTAAAAATAAAAAGTAAAAAAAAGGTTGTCTAAATTTTCCGTTTATTCACATCATAAAATTCCCGTAACTTGCCCATTGGGAATTTCTGAACTAGCAGAGGTGAGGAATGATGTACGTATTCAGAGTTGTATGGTATTAAGCTTTGCACACCACCTTCTAGCAGTAGCTTGTCAACAACAAGCTGGTGCCATTCTTAATAACTCATATTTTTTCTCAGCACCCAGTTTGTGAATAAAATAGAAGTACTTAAGCTCAGCTAGATTAATCATTGATTTTATGATTAAGACTTTAAAAAAACCCCGAAGTTAGCCCAATAGTGAATTCACATAACTAAAAACTAAAGTATTTGACCATATATGATCTATTTCATAGTGTAGTCCTGCAAAGCCTGACTTGAGTAATCTTTAGTCATGTGAGTAGTCCACTGAAAGCGGTGGAAACTACTCACGTAAGTTGGGCTTTGCAGGATCAGGCCCTTGCTCGGTGACTTCCTGTTAATTTATATCAAATGCTACCACATTTGTTTCACTTTGTTTGGACAAAACACTTTTTCAGAGTGAAAAACAAAAATTTTTTTGCTGCATATCAGTGAAATGAGAAATCGCTTATTTGTGTGAAAATACAGATCTATATTTTACAAATTGGCTAGTGATTTTACTTTTCTCAAATTCTGAGTGCCTCATTTAAACTTCTAAAAAGGGCCTGATCTTCAGAAAATGCTTAGCTCTTGCCTTCTGAAAATCAGACTCCTGCCCAATGTCTGAATTTGGGCACCCAAAATCACTAATCACTTTTGAAAATTTAGGCCATAACTTTTGTGATTTAGTTGTCTGTTGGCAAAACAGCTAAGATTCACAAGTGTCAGTGGTTAATCTCTATTAAAAAAAAAACAACTTTTTTTTTTAATTTTTTTTTTTAAGCTGAGGCTAGTGTCTTGGTTACATCAGGGAATGAGTATCCAATATCACTTTCTCAACCTAGAAAAAATAATCTGAAATAAGAGAAGCATTGTTCGGATTCAACAAAATGAGCTGACTGCTGATAGATCTAAGACAATGGGCAAAGCCCAGCTGACCATGCTGGGAGGAGATCATCAAGCCATAAAACTCTGCCCTCATTTTCTGGATAGCCCCATACTTTACTTCTTAGCTGTGTGTATGGCCCATAAAAAATTGTTTTAATGAGGCACAGGAGGGGAGAGATGGCTCCGGAGTTGAATAGTTATGTAAAAAATGTGTGGTAGTTGAAGAAAATTCTGAGCTGCATAAAGTAAAACGTTGTTTGAAATATGTGCAGACAAACTTTAGATCACTTATTAAAATACAGTAGCTGTGAAACCCTCACACTTTATTGTTCTGATACTTCTGTGCCTTATTCTCCAATAATAGATGTTTTTTTTTAACTGAATAAATAGATTATGAGATCACAAAAGCAGTATTGCCTTGCTAGTGAAACTTCATTCGACATAGTGTTCTGTCATAGACAGAATGTTAGTTCTTCGAGCAATTGCACCTGTCCATTCCACTTTGGGTGTGTGCATGTCTGGTGCACTAGTGTCAGAGATTTTTCCCTCAGCAGTACCTGTCAGGGCAGCTTGTGTGCCCTTTTCTTCCTCATGCTCCTGTGCAATGATATAAAGAGCAGAGCTGCCCCAGCCCCCCTAAGTTCCTTCTTCCATCTGTGATGGCTGTCAGAGCGTGCTGCCTCGTTACTGCAAGTGTTTCCTTTTTCTAAATGTTTTCGATTGTATATAGCTAGTACTTGTTAATAGTCTTAGCGTAGTGTTTTAGTAGTAGTTCTCTTTTTTTCCTTTTACTAGCATTCTTAGTTTATGCTTCAGTTCCCACTGGTTCTGCATATAGATTGCTGGGGCATGTCTTGATCCCCAGGCTTCAAGCCTTGCCATGAATGCAAAAAGCCAAGGCTCGTCAGTGACCTGCACTTCCTTGTGCTTCGGAGAAGCTCACACCAGGGGCAGGTGCCAAATCTGCAAGGACTTTAAGTGCAGAACTAAAACAGATGGGGTAGTCAGACTAAAGCATCTTGTGGAGGCAGGCATGTCCCCACCCTTGGAAACTTCCCGCTCGGAATGAGCACTGAGCATTTTTAGTTTGGTTGGGAGTGCTCCTCTTGTCGTGACAGAGTGTCAGTGCTGATCTACTTCTCTGATACCAAAGAAACAACACTGGCAAATGTCATTGAGGAGATTGAGGTCCCTAGCACTGATGTTCAAGCTGCGAAGCAAGATAGAACATGCTCAGTGCCGAGGTGCTGTCTGGTGCTTATGGAGGGTCAGGCATGGTCGTTGACATGGCACTGGTACCAGTGCCATTGAGACCAATGTCTAGGGAAGCACCATCCTGTGTTGCCATTCTCTTTGGCTCAGCAGCCGCAAAAGACTCTCCCTGATGCCATCAGCACCTGAGGCATATGCTGCGGCATGCAATCTGCTAAGTCTGTCAGTGCTGCATTACGTAAGCTGTCACTCTACTCCAAGGGGTTTTCATCCCTGGTGTCCAGCAGAGGCTCCACATTGGTTGGTTGGTAGGGAGCCTTGGCAGGGGAGAAATGGGGCTCCGGTGCCATATCAGTGGCCACATGGAAACCTGTGGGGGTTTCTGCCAACTCCAGATCCTCTCCTTGCTCACCCTCCTCTACATCCTCCAGTAGGTATTGTGAAGCTGCATGTCAAGAACTGCAAGAAGTCTCTCCCAGTAATAAGCTCCCAAACATGAGCAATCTGCCTGAGTGAATCCCCCTTCAGAAAAAATTCCAGAAGCACCACCTCAGCCAGCCTTAGGTTCTTCCTCATCACCCCCAGATGAGGCAGCAATGGTCAGTGTTTCCTCATATCCTGCTGACAGTTACATCAGGACCTTCTAAAGAGGGTGGCTTTCACCGCAGACATACAGGTGGAAGTAGAGCTCACATAGGTTGGTTGGTTGATATTTTGGGATCTGTAAGATCTTCTCAAGTGGCATTTCTCATAAATGAAACTCTTTTGGAGCCCACAAAAATAGTGTGGCAAACACCATCTTCCCTGCCTCCCACTGCTAAAAGCACTGAACAGAGGTATTGCGTCTCCTCGCACCAGGGTCAGTAGGAGTCTACCTCAAAATCAAGGATGCAAAGAAACTCTTTTTAGGAGAAAAGTTTAGAAATCCAGAGTTGCAGGCCAGCTGTAGAATAATCAGTGAATATTGCTGGGGCACTGTTTTTCTCCCTCTGGGGCATATTTTTAAAATTTACAGACAAGTTGCCAGAGGAGGCCAGACAAGAGTTTTTTGTAATAGTGAACAAGGTAGCCTTGCTTCAGGTTGCACTGAGTGCTTCAGATTCTGCTGCTGGAGCCATGGTATCAGCCATAACAATGCATTAAATGTTCATAGATCCAGTCATCAGGTCTTCCTGAGGAGGGACCAACACTCTTTTCGCAGCAAGGAGATGATGAGTTTCACAGCCTTAAAGACTCCAGGGCTATGCTGAAGCCTTTGGGTATTTACACTCCTCTCCCAAAGAAGCAGCAGTTTCATCCACAGCAATCCTACCATGATATTTCCTTTATGCCTTATCAGGACCAGACTAGGAGAAAAGGGAAAAGTTACATCTGGAGACCACCACCACCTCTTCTTTTCTCATCCTCTGCAAGCTTGTCCAGACACCCTGGGAACACCAAACAGTCAGTTTGACAATCTTGGGAAGCACAGCATACAAGGAGTTTTGCTATATTCTCAAACCCTGTTTAATTTTCCAACAGGCTATCCCACTTCCTAAGTGCTTGGACCTATATCACTACAGACTGGTGGGTCTTAACAAGATGGAATTGGGATCCATCATTCAATTTATTTCTACCCCTTGTTCCCAGCCCCATTCTCCATCCCTTTTCAGGGACCTCTCTCAAGAGGAAGCTCTCCTTTGGGAGGTACAGTCTCTCCTCCTGTCGGGAGACATAGAGGAAGTTCCTCCTTTACACAGAGGAAAGGGATTTTATTCATGCTACTTTCAGATTGCAAAGGAAAACAGAGGCCCCAGGCCCATACTAGACCTGTGAGAGCTGATGAACTACATACGGAAAATCAATTTTCACACAGTCACTTTGGCTTCCGTTATCCCGTCTGGATCTTGGTGACTGGTACGCTGCCCTCGACTTAAGGTGTATTTCAGTGTGTTACTATGTCAAAGCCCCAGGGGATTCCTCAGATTTATGGTCAACCAATCCCACTATCAGCTTGCAGTCCTTGCCATTTGTCTGACTGTGGCCCCTCCTATCTTTACACAGCATGGCATGGCAATGGTGGCTGCATTCCAGAGGAAATCAGGAGTACAGATGTTTCCATATCTGGATGATTAGCTGGTGAGAGGCTAATCCAAGAGAAGGGAGGTGGTGCTGATAAATGAGGAAAAGTCAATCCTTTGGCCTATTCAGAGAATGTAATTTATAGGAGAAATCTTGGATTCTTCAGAAGCCAGGGTGTTCCTCTCGCAAAACAGATTCCAAGCAATGTTTGGCATTTTGTTAGATCTGAAAGCCCATTTTGCCATGACAGTATGGAACTGTCTCTCACTTCTGGGGCACATGGCCTCTTGTATTTACAAGGTTTAGCATGCTAAAGGCTTCGTCTCAGGAAGGTGCAGGGCTGACTGAGCTTGGTGTACTTCCCAATTTGTTATCCAATGGACATGTTAGTTCGAGTGTTCAAAGAAGTCTTAGCCTCTTAGGACTGATGGATGGACCAACCAATGTATGTGTGGGAGTTCCTTTTGTCCCGTACAACCTACTTTGACTCTGGTTACAGATGCTTCTGCCTTAGGTTGGGGAGTCCACCTGGGAACTCTGCAAGCGCAAGGTATCTGATCTGTCCAGGATTTAGCTCTTCACATAAATGTAAGATAGTTGAGAGCTATTCATCTAGCTTGTCACGCTATTCTCCCCACATCAAGGGAAGGATTTTGCTAGTTCTTATGGACAACGCAGCAGCAATGTTCTACATGAACAGACACATAGGGACCAACTTGACACTTCTATGCCAAAAGACAGTACTGTTTTGGGAGTTCTGTATTGCTAGCTTGATCCGCATCAAACTCTCTGACCTTCAATGTGTCCAGAACAGTCTGGCAGATCAGCTGAGCAGATCTTTCACCAGTCCCCATGAGTGGTCTCTTTGTCTGGGGGGTTCTTGACATAGAGTTGTTTGCAATCTGGTACAACAGGAAGTGTCATCAGTTTTGTTCAAGAACATGTCACAGTCCAGGGTTTCTGACAGATGTTTTCCTGTTGCCTTGGAAAGACAACCTCATGTATGCTTACCTTCTGGTTGCACTCTTTTTCCCAGAGTGGTGTTAAAAAATCAGATAGGATCATGCTCACAAGACCCTTGTTGCACTGGCATGGTCTCCAGCATGGCTTTTCCACTCTACTGTCCCTGCCAACAAGGGCTCCATTGACATAAAAAACAGATCCAGATTTGATTTCACAGACCATGGTCTCCTTCACCCCAAACCTGAGGCTCTTCATCTTACAGCTTGGATGCTCCCATGGTTAACACCTCAGGAGTTTAACCTGCAGATTGAATTGGTTGAGAGTCACCCAAAGTGGAGTAGATAAGTGCAATCACTTGAAGAAAAAACTAACCTGGTGTTCTTTGAAATGTGTTACACATGTTCATTCTATGACTCACCCTCCTTCCCTTCTATATCAGAGTCCGTCCAGTAAGAAGGAAATGGGAGGGTTTGGGGTGCAGCTCTACCCTTTTGTCATCACTCAGCACCACAAGGCAGCAGAGGATGCATGTGCCTCCCCAGTGGGTACCACCAAGGGAAAAATCTCTGACGCTAGTGCACATGTAACGCTGACAGACCCCGGTCATTGGTGGGCGGGATCGAACCCGGGATCTCTGGAGCTTAATTCATGAGCCTCTACTGCATGAGCTAAAAGCCAGCTAGCTATTAGCTAAAGCTGTAGAGCAGACTCATTTAACTCTTTAAGTGATCTCAGTGCCACTAGATGGGACAGAACATCACACCTAACATACATATCTCAAAGAAAAAAAGCAACAGAGCAGATTAGTAACTTTTTTTTTGTATTTGCCAGTATTATGATTTTCCATTATTATACTACATCACCTTTACTGTATAAAAACACACATGTCAACACAGATGAAGAGGATATAGTTAAAAAAAGTTGCATTTGTAACTCTTACTAGTACAGTCTTTCTGCAGCTTTGGGACGGAAATTTGAAATGGTTTAATAAATTAATATGTTGTAAAAATGCTCAGTTCTTGCTAACAAACTTATACAAGACCCTGTTGAATCTGTTTCTTTCCAGTTTGCAAGGCAGTTTAGTAGAAATGAGCCTTTGACATTTGACTGGATATGCAGGCATACTAACTGGCCTCTGGTCCCACCAAAGAACATCAAGGATCTTGTTCACCTTGAAGCTGTTCATGATGTTTTTGACCTCTATCTGTGGTTAAGGTATTGAAACTGAAACTTTACCTTTTATTTTGGTTTTCTTCTGGTATATTTGCAGCTCATGGACAAATGGAAGCTATGTTTTTATGTTGGTGCAGATTTAGCACTATTTGGGAGAATGCCACATAGACGGTTAAACAGATCTCTGTAGAACCTACTGATTGTACAACCTGAGCAGATGCAATGCTTGTACTGTCAAGATCCTCTCTGATAATGAGGCAGTGTATAATACACAAAGAAGAGGCATATGGGTGGGAGCGGATAGGTGGTCACTTTTATACCACAAAATAGTAAGACAGCAACTTGATCTCTACTTACTCCATTGACCTACAACAGTTCTTATATTGGCAAATTTAAAACTTTTTTTTCTTTCAGTTACCGATTTATGGACATGTTCCCAGATGCCAACCTCGTACGGGACATCCAGAAAGAACTAGACAACATTATACAAATTGGTGTGCGCAGCATTACAAGGCTTATCAGAGCTTCAGAAGCTACTTCTGTTTCTGGTGCTGTGGCTATACCAGATGACTTTTCTCTTCAAAGAACTAAAGTTAATGACAGGATGTTGAACTTGGAAGATCTTCCAGCAGCAAACCAAGAGCAATTCTCAAGTGCCACAAAGGTCCCAGGACAGAAGAGAATAAGGGGATCTAAAGCTTTGGGCTATAAACCTGCTGAAGTACTGTCGAATATGAAAAGTCACGGACAAGGATCTCTTGCTGCCAGACTAGTGCGTGAAGGACTTCTTACCGAAGAAATGTTGAAACAGCTGGAAAGAGAGTGGCAGGTTCACCACAATAACAATGGAAATTTCCCAACTGGAAAAAGAGATAATCAGAATGTTTCAAAGGGGACAGGGAAAAAGAAGTGAAATAATGACCTAATTCAATTTAATTTTTGTTCATAGAATAAATACTATTTTAATAACCTTTTCTGGCATCCCTGGATTATACTGGTGCTGTTGCATTTTTTCCCCTGGTGGCTAGTTCTACGAAGCAAATATTCAGAGATGGAGTCTTGTAAGCTGAAAGGTTATTTTATTAATTCTGCTTTTGTTGACTTGTTAGCACTTTCTCACAACCATGACATTCAGCATAAGAAATACTGTGTGTTCCTATATGAAAGTTTGAATCTAAAACATCCTTACAAAATACACACTTAAACTGTTTTTTCCATAATGGTCAGGTGTATTTCCTTAGTAATGAATTCGCTAATCATTCCACACCTTCATATAGTACATAGTTCAACAGATAAGTGCTATAAATGGTAATATACCACTTCATAGGAAATCAGATTAGAATCTCATGCCTTTCAACCTTTGCCTTCCCTGAAAATCTGAAGTAATCAGGTGGAAAGCATTTATCTGTTAATGTCCTAGATGTGGGCAATTTATATTATTTCTCCCTCTCTCAGAAATTCTGGAGGAAAGGTCATAGCCCTTTTAAGCTCCTTCTATCTGATGGCTTCTAGGGCAAAAATTGAGACATTAAAAACAATTATTTTAACCCTGGGGGAAAGTTAGACATGATCTTATTCGGGGGGGAAGGATAGCTCAGTGGTTTGAGCATTGGCCTGCTGAATCCAGGGTTGTGAGTTCAATCCTTGAAGGGGTCACTTAGGGATCTGGGGCAAAAATTGGTCCTGCTAGTGAAGGCAAGAGGCTGGACTCAATGACCTTTCAAGGTCCCTTCCAGTTCTAGGAGATTGGTATATCTCCAATTACTACCTTTCTTGTCTATTAGCAGAGCCAAAAATGTTATACTGTAAAAATACAACATTGTGTGTCATAGTATAATTCCTCAATCTGAACCTTAGAGTTCAAATATGAGGTACTAGCATAAATTCCTCTAAGCTTATTTACCAGCTTAGATCTGATCGCACTGCCACCAGCCAAAAATTCCAGTGTTTGGCTCACTCTGGTCTCCCCAAAACCTTCCCTGGGGGACTCCAAGACTCAGATGCCCTGAGTCTCACAACAAAGGGAAATAACCCACTTCCTTTCCCCCTCTTTACCTCCTCCCAGGCTTCCCCTCGCTTGGTTACCCTGGAAGATTACGGTACTTAAACTCCTTGAATATACAAAGACAGAGAGGCAATCTTCAACCTTCCCCTTTCTTCTTTTCCCCTCCAGTCTTTTCCTGAAGAGAAGTAATCCTGGGACAGAGATTCCACCATTGGAGCTCACTAGAAAAGAAAATCAACAAGTTAAAAAGAAAGCTTTATATAAAAAGAAGAAGACATAAAAATGTCTCTGATCAGGTACAATATACAGGGTTATTGGCTTAAAGAAAACAAAATGAATAACACCTTATTCAAAAAGAATACAATTTGAAAACATCCAGCAAACTACACACATGTAAATACAAATAACAATATAAAAACCTATATATGTCTTTATACCGTACTTACAACTGGAAACAGAAAGATTGAAGCCCGTGAAGGTAGAGAGATCCTTTCTCGGATAAGCTACGAGCACAGTGCACAGAGAGTCATACCGACAAACAGAAGCACACGACCAAAATTCCCTCATGATTTTGACAAAATCGTTTCCTGATTGGTCCTCTGGTCAGGTGTTTGGTTCCCTTTGTTAACCCTTTACAGGTAAAAGAAACATTAACCCTTAGCTATCTGTTTATGACATTGTGAATAGGTGGTTTTGTGGTGCTAGCTGTAAATTCCCCAAATTGCTTTCTTAATGCTGTCTTTACTTTGAGTACAATCAAAAGTCTGTATATTTTCGCTGACATTTTTTATATTCCCTTCATGAAAGGTGATGGCTATGCTTGGAGCCAAGGGTTCCCACTGAGTTAATGTGCTAAAAAATAATAGTGTAGCCGTGGTAGCATGGGCAGCTGCGAGTTGCCCTCTGTGCGAACCTGCTGGGGTCCTGTGGGTACATAATCAGGGTCGATAGTCCCTGCTGCCACTGCTTGTGCTACCATGTACAGTATAAAATACTGTAAATACAGCTACTATTTTAGCACGCTAGCTCAGTGAGAGCTAGTGCGAGTATGCGTACATGAGCTGGGAATCATACTCCTAGCACCCAGTGTAGAGGTAGCCAAAGTGGCTCTGTTCTTCTGTGTGTTATAATGTATTTTATTTCTTGTTTAATTTCAAGATCATCCTTCATAATTCTTAATTGTTGGGGGAGGAAGTAAAAATACATTATTCCAGATTAACTAAAAATTGAGAGTGTGCAATGTGACATCCATGACCTCTGTATACCCTACACGGCATTACGAGAGGTTTACCCAGCTAGCTTAAAACTGGAAAATTGGCTGTTTAGTTTGACCTTTCTTCAGTTTGTTGTTATCTGGCTGAGCTCGGCACAAATCTGTTTTGACAGTTTTTTTTTAAAATGGAGTTAATCACTACATGATATTTCAAACAATTTGTAGAAGGGAAGGGAATGCTCTTGCCCTATTGCACATGCTCGTCAGCATTCTAGCCCTGATAACTAAATTAGTTTGATTTGGATCATTTTAAGGTGACAGTCTTGATCTCTGGCCTTTCTTCAAAGACACCAACAAGTGTGTTTAGAGGTTGAAACAACTTTTGTCCAAAGAAGTGATTGTCAGCACTGGGGCATGTTGTAATGGCTGTGGGAAGGAAGCTACACTGCTTCTCCTGCTGTGTTTGTTTTGTGGAGAGGAGTTGTGGCACTTTCGGATGTTAGAGCTCTTCTCATCGATTTTTTGCAAACTTGAAAGCAAGTTTGAACTTCCTTTTAACTGATTTCTGACTTTCTAAAATGTCTGGATACAAACCTACACTGATTGGGTTAAAGGTTTCATTTGCACCCCGTTGTGTCATATTAAACTCTTGTTGATATTGAGTACAACAGAATCCACAAGCTCCTGTATAGAAACAAGCATTGTGTCAGCATGTAGCAGTTTGAAAGCACCTGTTTCTTTTACTAGCTACTTGCAGTGCATTATATGTACCAGCCCCAGGGTAAGTATTTGATTAGGCTTGTGAAATGTGTGTAATTGTTTTCCAAGTTCATATAACTTTATTTTATTTACAAAGCTAAACAGCTGTGTGACAGATTATGGCAAAGGCTTTCTCTGGACTCTCTCTTTCTCTCTCTCTCTCTCTCTTTTTTTTTTTTTTTAAAAAAGGATGATTTCTCTGAGGCTTGAATTCAAAACGGTTAGAAGTTGAGTGCTTGATGTGCAATGGTGAGGAGTGAAAACCACTGACCTTCACACACACTGTTTGGCACCCCGTGGTATGCTGTTGTGAAGTTCTCTGACCCCTTGCAAATCTACGCTTTTTTTAAGTTTTAGGCTACAGCCTTCAGTCCAAATTTTAAACTTCAATTCAGAACAATGTTGTATAATGCTAACGCTCCCCTCCCTGCTCTCAACCATCATGGGTATGTCACACACAAAATCCACATTCCTGCTATACTCCCTGCTTCCGTTATGTTTTGATAACCAGTTTATCCTTTAATTGTTCACAAGGCTGCTTTTTAATGTATATTTTTAGCAAGGAAAGGCTTCATTTGTGTACTTGGCGGAGTAAACTGAAATCTTTGTTTGAGCAACAGCCCCTTCTAATGAGAAAACAGCTAGGTAACTCTACAGCATTCTTTTGGTATTTTGCTGAGATTAGCACTTCAGTTTAATTCACTGCTTGTTCCCATAGTGACTCCATGGTAACTGTTGTAAGAGCTCTGAAATTTATTCAGGCATTTCGAGGGCTGGTTTTCATACAAGAGAGTTTTCTTTTCTTCTGAGCTAATGGCACTGTTGCCATTAGATCTAATTAACATTGCTGTCAAATTGGCCTCACATGGTATGATCAAAACTGATGTTTCAGAGCTACACCAGGAACACATTTTTTAACAGGTCTAGTTTGCACAAAACAAGAACACTTCCAAATGGCCTGTGTCTAGTGTTTTTGTGCCTGGAGCCTGTGCTATGTGCTCCTACATTTTTGAAAGTTCAACGTGCTTTTCAGCCTACACTTTTAAATGAATAAAAGCTTGATTCCCTGATAAAATGTAAATTGTAATTTACACAGCACTTACCTTCCGCTGGAAGAGCCACTTTAAGCAACTTTGTTTCTGAAGACACTGTTCCTAAGCCAACTTGACCTTTCAATTCTTACACTGTTTAAAGGAAATGGAGGTTGTGTAGAAGTTAGGGTAAGACAGGTTTTTTTCCCCCTCTCTTGCTGGACATAGGCTTCCAGGTGTTTTCTTCAATCTCTCTAACAATGTCTTAAGTGCACATTTTATCTTATTATTTTGCAGCCTGGTGCTGCTAATGGTTATGTCTAAAGAGAACCTTAGACAAAAATGAGCTTTGTGCAGTTTGTCCTCACAAATGCATATATCCAATATGGTAGTGAAGGTGAAATACATACTTATCTCCCACTTACTGAAATCTAAATGAGAGCTTTAGAATTTGACATGGGGTGAAGCCAGGTGATGACTGTTCACTTCCCTGATACTGTTATTGCTAAACTCCAGTGTGCAACTAAGATTGGACTCCTGAAGCTGAAAATGGAGCATTTGCTTTGGAGAGCGGTGCACCAGATAAACTCATAAAACTCACTCTGTCAGAAAATAATGTGCTGGAGGGGTGAGTGGGGTATAACATCAAAATAGTTTGAACAAGTTTTATAAATTAAGCTATTAGAGTTGTCACACCTGGTAAAACCAAGTCAGGAGAAACTTAATATTGCCCCCAAGCCCAAAAAGTCTTCAGAAAGGTCACTTTTTTCCATCAAAGTTTGCCTGTCCTGCGGTTCCTGAATAAATTTAATTTGCCCAGATTTGAGCTCGTTCATACATGGTATTTTGTTGAGATGACACTCAGGGAAGGGGAGAGGTGTTAATTTTTTTAAAAAGTTTTTTGTAGCTTTTTTTGTGTGTATACCACATACGAAAAATAGCTGAGTTGTCAATCATTTGAGAAACTTCAAATGAGATTTATCTGAAACTTGTAGAGAGATTTAGGACACAGGAGCATTTGGAGAAAAGCAAATTTGGGGAAGTGTTCATTGGCAAATAAGAAACTGTAGTGATCCACTAGTCTCCAACAGAAGATACTGATCCTGCAATTAGATCAATATGATTGGAGGCCTGGGTCCATGCAGAGTTGTGATTGTAGAGTTAGGGCTTCAGATTGTAAATTCTTCAGGGCAGGGCGTGTCTCTCTCTGTTCATGGGCAGTGTCTCACACCCTGATTGGGGAAACTGGCCATGACTGCAGTAGAAATAATAAATAATAAGGAATAATTATAATGGTTACTGAATGACTGGGGGAGACCTAGGCTTTCATTTGTATAGAGCTTTCTTTGGTCTTAAATGTAAAATATATGCTAGTGAGACTGCATGTCCTCACCCCAGGTACTCGACAGCTACACTCTTCCTCTCCAGTAGCCTGAGCTCCTACCTCAACTACCTGTTCCTGGCATTTTACCACCTTTTCCCTATACTCTACCAAAGAGAGAGCAAGCGAGCACTGGAATCCACATTCTCCATGCTATGGCTTACATCAGCATTGCCACCAGGGGAAACTGGGTTAATACCTGCCGTTGGTGCTTGTTTAAATTTTCCCATGCTTCCCTGGGGAAATGACATCCCACTGAAGGGAGTCTCATGGAAGGCATTTGAGTGCTGAGATGACACTGTGGGATGAACCCACTCCACCACATTTGAGGGAAGAGGAAGTGGCTATCCCCTATCCTAGGACCAGACCTCTCCTTCCACCAGAAGCTTTGTCCCAAGCGGGTCTGCTCAGAGGCAGCAGGCTGTAGATGCTGCTGTACATCTCCAGTGAGAGAATCTTTCACCAGCTCCCCTCAGCAGAGAGTGTGAGCTTTTAGCACGCTGAGTAAGAGGCTTGCAGGCAGCAGAACCATCACCAGCATCCCCTGCCTGTGGGAGGTTGGTGTTAACAGGTGTTTCCCTTGATGTAGGGGCAGATGTTGGAATTTTTTTGAGGCATGCACACCTTTGTTAAAAGCTCTCCATCCTGGTTATGAGGCTCTTACCTGATGGTCTTTGACTATAAGGTAATTGCATGCTGGATTGGAGATGATCATCCACCTTAGAACACTCCATAATTCCTCAGGATGTGGCTGTAAAGGGAGTATTGCAAAGATATAAAAGTCATGTTGTGATGCTTTACGATCTGAAAGTGGGAGGAAGGGATTGTAACTGGCTAGCTGGATAAAACACTGCTATATTCAATAGGTATGAACAAGTAACAAACCATGATACAGGTAATTGAAGCTGGTATACTCATTTGAGCCTCATTTGTCATTTGCACTAATGTCACTAGACCACTTTAGCCAGAGTAGTGCCAGTTTCTTATTTTTAATGGCTATTAGTGTGTTGAAAAATCAATTGAACGGAAACAGTAATTTTCTTTCTTTCCTCACCCTCCTACTTATCCAAAGCAAGGATGCACTGAAAGCCTGTGCTTGATTGATTGAATTTGCTATCAGAATGAAACTGACAAATACCACTTGATTAACAAAATTTGTCTGGTAATTAAAATTTTTGAGACCGTTTTCATGTGCCATTTATTTATATTCCTAATGAGAGAGTGAAAATTAAACCTGTATTAGACACACAATGAGCTTTGGATCAAAGAAGAATGAAGCTTAAAAGGTGATGCTCTCAATTTAATTGGCCAGCCAGCACTGTGACTCAAATGAGAAAAGTACATAATGAGTAAAGAGACAGGTCGTGTGTGTGTGTCTCTTGTTAGTACTTACTAAAAGATGAATCTGGGAGAAATAAACCATGATCTCAGGCTGGCAAGGTGTTTAAATTGTATTTTTTTTTGTTTTTGTTTTTATTAAGTGAAAGGTCTAGTTTAGAAATATTCTGATTTACAGCATGCTCATCTTCTTTGCGCTGCAGTTGGTTTTCTGTTCTTGTTTCTAGTATTTATTTGACAAAAAACGTTAAAAGCTAGAGATATAGTTAAATTCAGCCCTGACCTCAATAGGTGCCTCTCTCAATGAGAGCTGCACACCTTAAATTATGATTGAATTTCTCTCTGAGTAAGACTGAGTCTAATATTAAAATTGTCCAGCTGTCAAATGGGCCAAATTTTTCCCTTGCATATGCAGTTCTGAGCACATACGTCTTAAATTTTGTCATCACAAGCAGCGAGAGACGACACATACCTGTTGATTGCAGGGGGCGGGGTACAATTTAAAGGTTCTAGTGGTATGCAGTGGAGTTCAGGGCAGGGCATATAAGCCCTGGCAGAAATACGGGGGCACATGACCCCCCATTCTGCACCCTCCACACATTGCCTCTGCAAGCAGCATGGACAAAGGGAGAATGATGTGTCCAAGTTGGGAATTGTAAGGGGGTAAAACTTGGGGCAAATATTGCTTGGCCAGGGTGAGTGTGAGTGCTTACTGAGACGAGCCACAGGGAATAATGTGCTGTGTGTACCAGAAAGTGATATACACCTGATTCAGAAACGCCGGTTTATCTCAAAAACTGGAATGCTAACCAGACGAAAGAAACATCCTGAATTCCAACAGCTCTGCATAACTTCCTAAGTGATCTAAAGTTCATTGAAGCAGCTTGTGTTTGTCACATTCTTGTGGAAGTCTGTCAAATGCTGCACAAGATGGTGCTGGGTTAAGCAAAGAGCATTGCATAGTAACTGGATTGTTAAGTGGTAAAAATTCCCGAATGGGCTAATACACATCTTTTTTTTTTTTTTTTCCCCCTTCACCTTGGCAGCTAGCCAGATGCTTACTATTAGACAATAAAGTGTGTACCAGGGGAAGGGAGGGACTGGCTAGGGGTGGGAAAGAGAGAGACAGACTGAAGTTTAATCATTGAACCAACCAAACTGAATGGATTAAGTCCTGGACTTGATTTCGCAGGAGCTCTAATATCTCACTCTGGAGAAATGGCTTTGTTGAAGTCTTTCTAACACTTAGCTCATGAATAAGATCTGCCACTTTGGAATTAATTATTCACAGCAGCTCTGTCACCCCTAAGGCACCAATAAGCTTCAAGAAAATGTTTGCTGTGCATTTATTAGCTTTTTATTTTACAAAACTAAAAGAAGATCAAATCAAAAAGGTAAGATCCAAATTTATTTGTTGGTAAGATTGATGCGGATTACAGGAGAGCAGAGACTGTTTTACCGTATGAACAAAAAAGAGTGTGGAAGCTGTGTCGTATGCTCCTGGCAAACAGGTGGAGATCAAAGGGTTGGTAAATCTTCGGACTTTAAAACAGTCCTATTTTCCTTTAGTCTTCAGATCTGATAAACGTAGAATAGTGCTAGGAAACAAAACTCTGTATATAGTGAATGTATAAATAATCTTCAATAAGGGAAGACTACAATATTAGCTCTGAGGCTTCTGTTTAAAAATGCTTAAGAATAAAGTGCTCTCCGGCATACTGCTGTAGTGAAGCATAGTATGAGAAACTTGCACTTTTGGTTGGTTGCATTGTCACTTTGATTTAGATGATGAGGTTGAGGTTTTCAAAATTGAGGAGGGGTCTGAGTCAAAGTTCACTGAAACCAATGAAAAGACCCGTTGTCCTCAGTGGGCTTTGGATCGGACCCAGGGGCATTTGGACACACAACTCTTGTTCATTTTAATGCGAAAGTTTTTTATGTCCAGATCTTCTCGCTGGCTTTGAAAATTTCAGCCAAGATGTTTGATTATTGTTAATTAAAACTCAGATTTGTCAACTCTGAAGTCCTAGACAGACCAGACTTTAAGCTTTTGATGTGTGAACAAACTAGCTGATGGTGCCCTGCCTTGGGCACACAGCAGATAGCGGTCTAGTCTCTTGGCAAATCGCTGGTATGTGGGCTCATGGCACTGCAGCATAAAACCCTTACACACTCTGCACACTTCTTGAGTTAGTCTTCTGCATCTCTGTTAAACCCCAGATTTCCCACCTCCTGACCTAAGACCACCTCACCCTCACATTCTGGCCACCTGTTCCTGGCGAAGAGGGATCTACACTAGACTGCCTTTGGGCCCTGTCATTGCCACTCTCGCTAATGAGCTGGAAGAATGGCTGTTAAGATACATGAGCAAACCAGAAGCAAGAGTGGGCTGTTAAGCAAAGGAGCAAGAGGAAATGAGCCAAGATCCCCATGAGTGACGTAAGCCCCACCTCTGGGCTAGTCCAGCAATAGAACAAGTGACGTAAGCCCCCGAAAAATAGAGCGCCTTCTGCTGGAAGGGCTTGCTGGGTGTTCTCTCAATGGCCTTCCTTTTAGAAAGAGGATGAGTGGACATTGCAATGGGTAATATGCTGCCCATATCTTAACAAGCAGCGCTAAATCTCAGATTTTCCCCTCGGTCTATGCTAAACCTCAGTTTGTGTTCCAACATTTTTTATGATCATAACTAAGGAAGCAAGCAATGGCACTTGGAACAGCATGTTTCCTGGAATTGTCTTTATTTTTTTTCCTGGAAAATACCCTGAGTTTATTGATGTACAATTTTAATGGAAGAGTCAAGCCATTGTCGGGTTTCTGGGAGTGACATTTAAAAAAAAAAAAAAGCAGCCTGCTACTTGCTGCAATCAAAGCCAACCACTTGGAAGTATTTTTATGGAGCCCAGATACAAGCTGTGTCTGGTACAGCTGATTTTTCATTAACCAAAGATGTGGGGAGATTCCAGAACCCTCCTCAGCTCATCACTGCTACAATGACAGTTTCACAGGAAAGGCAAGACACTGAACACAAGGGCTGTATTGGTCCAATGGGATGAGAGGGAGCTGGTTAGATAGAATTTTACTTTCTATAGAGATTTTCCTGATCTTATGAAGGTCCCTATCTTTATAATCAAACCACTTAATGGTATGACCTTGCTTTGGCTGTAAAGCAGTTTAGAGATCACAGGAGGCTGCGCTTGGTCTTTCTGGAATGTTTTGTTTCAAAGAGCTCCCTTATCTTAAGTGCAGATGCTCCTAAAGGGTTTATGCTTGCCCACAGTCTGCTGCTAAACAAGGTGATTGTCCAAAATAAGCCAGAGAAAATGCAGCTAGAATACACATTAAGCCTAACCAGCACGTACACACACACCTTAATTGTTTTTTTTCCCTAAAGGCTGCTGCTGATCAGGGGGTGACCTCTGCGAAAGGAAAGATGTAATAACTTTTTTATCACTATTCAGACAGTTCTGTCAGAGACTTACCAGCTTCTCTGGAGAAAATAG
This sequence comes from Chelonoidis abingdonii, assembly GCF_003597395.2. Lineage (NCBI taxonomy): Eukaryota > Metazoa > Chordata > Testudines > Testudinidae > Chelonoidis > Chelonoidis abingdonii. Next base: position 22,543,775 of record NC_133783.1, read on the forward strand.
TTGTGTGTGTGTCTGTGTGTGTGAGAGAGAGAGAGAGAGAGAGAGGGCAGTGCCTTAGAGAACTTGCCAATTCCCTTTATCTTAAAACATATTTCAATATAATATTTTCAGTGGTCTCTCGTTTAGATGATAAATTTCTAAATTTATTCCGAGGGTCCTGGCTGCACCTGATAGATTTGCCTGTTTCTTATCTGGGTTTTCATCTTGTGCTTTGGATAATTTTGGCTCATTGGTTTTAAATGGGACTGTGAATGAGTCATTTTAGTTTCCAGAAATGGTCCATGCAAATATCGATATCTGACGATAGAATAGGCCAATCTATCCCCAATCCCATTTAAATGAAACTGCCTCGTAGCGGCTCACCATTACTTTATCATAACTTGCTGTACAAGCACTCCCCAATCTCCACCATTGAACCCCTTTCATGGCCAATGGCCAGGAAACAGCTCAGACAGCTAAAGTAGGGCTGCAGTTTAAAACAGATAACTCCAAAGATGGAAAAGAAATTAGCCTTTGGTTCCCTATGGACCTGCTCCTCTGAGGAGGAGAGCACACTCAGCTCCCATTGGTCCAGTGCTCACCATTCCAGGCGTCATTCAGCACCTCACAGCACTAGGTGCTATTTAAATCGTATGGTTATGCTGCCATAGGCAAGGCTGAGATGGCCTTTGGGTACAATCCACCTGTGCTGTAATCAGTGGCTTAGCTCTCTGGTGAACAAATATGTCACTTAGCAAGGTAAGTTGGAAATGAATTTTAGAAGCTGGAGAGGGGTGGGGGAAGGCTTAACACACTTGCTGATTGACTGTTCAGAAAAGCCTGGATTTGACTGGGCAAGGAGAGTGAACCTTCACCCTGAAAGTGGTTCCTCCCACTGAGAGCCGAGGAACGGTGGAAGTGTCAGAGTGGGAGGGAGCTTGATCCTCTATGGCTTTGCCAAGCCCTTTCTGTGTATAAACAGACTTCTGCTTGTAATACTCTGCCATCACTCTGATAGCTCTGCACAAGCACAGAAACATGTTGCCAGCACCAGGTTAGCTTTCAAATCATGAATCCTTGGTAGAATTGGAAGGGACGCTGCAAAAGAAGGGAATCTATATAAACAAATGACAGATTCTTCCTTTGCTGTCAGGTTTCGGAGAGGTAGCCGTACTAGTCTGTATTAGCAAAAAGAACAAGGAGTCCTTGTGGCACCTTAGAGACTAACAAATTTATTTGAGCATAAGCTTTCGTGGGCTACAGCCCACTTCATCGGATGCATGCAGTGGAAAATACAGTAGGAAGATATATATACACACAGATAACATGAAACAATGAGAGTGTGTATGGTTACACCCATTGTTTCATGTTCTCTGTGTATATATCTTCCTACTGCATTTTCCACTGCATGCATCTGATGAAGTGGTGGTTTTAGCCCATGAAAGCTTATGCCCAAATAAATTTAATTTCTAATGTGCCACAAGTAGTTCTTGTTCTTTTTCCTTTGCTGTGTTAGTCAAACCAGTGCGAGCACCTAGGTAGATACCCATATTTTGGTTTGTGTGACTTATTTTAGTTTCTCTTAAGCCGATACCTAATCAATGTAAGTTGATTGGAATGCAGAGGGATGGGGTACCTAGCCTGGAGGCATGGCGGATGTGGGAGTGGGGACTGTGATGAGCAACCAGGGGGATGAGTGGTATGTAGAGTGAAGGAGGGGAACTGGAATAGGGAGCTGAGTGGTGTGGGAACACTAACGGGGGCTAGAGGGGCCAGACAGGGATGGGGCAGAGGGATGAGGGCAAACGGAGCAGGAGAGGGTCATAAGCACCTGTAACAACTAGAACACTCTCCCATTAGAATCTGGAATAATATCAAGGGTTTATGAGTCAGCATTCCTCTGCAGTCAGCAAATATCTATGAACTCCACTGGCAAAGCATGCGGCTCATCTTCTAATGACTGCCCCACACAGAGGATGCCAACCTACTACTGCTTTCAGTTACTCTGTTAGGACAGGTGGTAGAGATCTGTGCAGTAGTTCTAATTATTCTAACCTTGTTAAAGATCCATGTGAGTGTCAATATGATGCATAGAGTTTTAATTGTGCTCACATACTATTTTTTCCACGGGACTGTGTTCTCATTCAGTGAACAGGATGGATGGGGCTCTGGGATGAATTAGCAATGTGTAGTGAATGACGCTGTTGTCTGTAGGACCCCATCTCATTTGCTGCAGAAACCGCAAAAGATGTCTAGTGAATGAGACAGAACAGTCGAGGAAGACAGGGGCCTGTGTCATGGTTAAGGCTGTTGAATGCCACACCAAAAAATAAAATTCTATCCCTGGCTGTGCCACAGAGTTCCTGTGTTATGCTGGGCAAGTTATTTAAACCAAGCTCTTCACAGATGGCCAATAATTGTGTGCGCACCTCATTTTCTGGATGCCTGACTTGAGACAATCAGATCTGAACTGCTGAACATTCACAGCTGAAACTGAAGTCAATGGGAGCTGTGCTCCAAACATAGATAGTACCATACAATTCTAAAAGTCAGGCCATAGGCATCTCATATTGGGGCACCTGAAATTAGTATAATCTTGACCTTAATCTCACTGTGCCTGAGTTTCCCATCTGTATAATAGGGAATGGTAATTCTTTACCTCACGAGTTAAGTGAAGATAGATTTATTAATGTTTGCGAGACAAGATGGGTGAGGTAATATCTTTTATTGGACCAACTTCTGTTGGTGAGAGAGGCAAGCTTCCAGAGCTCCTCTTCATGTCTCGGATAGGTGCTCTGAAGGTCAGAGCTAAATGCAAGGTGGAGCAGGTTGTTTAGGCATGAGTAGTTACTTTAGCCACATTTTAAGGGACCTTTCAACAGCACTGGCTCCAGGCACCAGCTCAGCAAGCAGGTGCTCGGGGTGGCCAAGGGGAAGGGGCAGCACGTCGGGCTCTTTGGCGGCAATTCGGCGGTGGGTCCCTCGGTCCCTCTCAGAGGGAAGGATCTGCCGCCGAAGAAGAAAGCGGCGCTGTGGAGCTGCCGCCGATCGCAATCACGGCTTTTTTTTTTTCTGCCGCTTGGGGTGGCAAAAACCCTGGAGCCGGCCCTGCCTTTCAAGATAGAGTGGCCTCTTAACACGTCTGCAGTCGTGGGTCAAGAGGAGGGGGTTAGTGAGTTATGGATAGTTGTATACACCCATAATTCCAGTGTTTCTGCTCAGTCCATGCTTTTTAGTGTCTATCAGAGTTATGAATTTAAGCTCCCAGGCTCATCTTTTGAAAGTGAAGTGTTTTCACAAAGTGATCACTCTGTCTGAACTATCAGTCCTTGTTCTGAAAAGAAACCTGCACAACACTGTAGCATTTCAAGTGTAGACACACTATAAGTGAGTAGCGTCCATTCTTTGCACTAAATGAAGCAGGGGACCATGGGGAATGAATAAAGTATGTGATCATGTAATTAAAGAGGGTATTATAATGCATGTGTAGAAGAGAGCTGAATTAAAGTTGCAGATGATCTTAATTTTACCATTTCCTAACTTTTGAGTGCTTAACTTTGCAGCCTGAATGTTCTGTTTATGTATTACATAGAAAGAACTACATTAAGTGTACAAGGAAAGTCAATAGAAGGTTGGATTGAGATGACATTTATAGATGCATCCTTTCAAATGATCGAAGGATAATCTTCCTTCTCTGAAAACTCAGATATATATAATGGAATAAATTTGAAAGTGAGAACAATTACCTTCCTTGTAACATTCACAACTGCAAGTGTGTGTGTGTGTGTGTGTGTGTGTCTGTACACGAACATCAGATGGTTTACTTATATTTGGCCTTGTTTTACTGTAAACATTACTCTATGCAATGTAGAAATATTTGAATGTGGTCAAAACAATAAATGTGATGACTAAACAACACAAAGGCCATCAGTACAGCACTCAAAAGAAAATATGTATTATAATTCAGCAGACCAGAAGAAATTAAAATACACATAGTAAAATGTTTCTCCTAATTTTTAAAGTCCTATGCTAATTAAAATTTAAGGCTGATTTTTTTTTTAAAAGCCACAAACTTTCCCCTTACTTACTTGGTAAGGATTTGATCATACCACTCATGCAGCAAATATAGGCAAAAGATATAGGTGTGCTTGGCTGGATGTGAGCAGCTACAGCAGACCAAGTAAGCACTTAAAAAGAGGGGTGCTGGTGATAGGGAGAGATGGGGAGTTTGCAAAGTTGGGTACAGAGGACTAGCTAATAGCACCAGTAACACCTAATTCTTCTGAAAGATTCACAAATCTATTCAAGTGTAAGTACTTTTTTACTACTGTTTGAAACTCATGAATTGGTGAATCAATTGGTCCTGCATGGGGAGACTTAAGGTCGCACAATGTCCTGGTCTACACTTAAAATGTAGGTCAACATAACTGTGGTACTCAGTGAAAAATCCATACCCATGAGCTATGCCACCCTAACTTCTGGCGTAGTGGCAACTAGGTCAATGGGAAGAATGCTTCCTTCAATCTAGCTGTTGTCGTTCAGGGAGATGGTGTTCCTGCAGTAACAGAAAAACGTCTGCAATACAGGGTTATGCTAGCATTGTTACAACGCTATAGCTCTGTCGTTGTAGTCCCTGTAATATAGACATGGCTAAAGTCTTTATTCCTATTCAGTTCTTTGTTGCCCAAACACATGTATATAGGAGAAAAAAAATTGCACAAAACAGCTGATTTCTGGTTAGAGCAGTGTAACTCCAAGACTTGGGATCTTCAGTTGAACAGGCCTGATGTTTTCTGATGGACAAATAACTAATATTTTTTTGTGACATTATTATAGTAATACTGGGTTAAAGGTCTTTACAAATAGATTTCATAGGTTGAAGCATTTCTTATATAGGCCATCCTCCTTCTGACACTGAAGTCCATGGAAATTTAGCTATTGGTTTTAATGGGGCAGGACCAGGCTAACCCTATACCATATGACTATAGCTAATGTTATAGAAAATCTAATGGAATCAGAGGAGCAGGGTAAATATCCATTTTACATGTATGTAGAGTGCTTTAACTTCAAAGCACTTTATAAACATTTAACTATTTCTCCCACCTCTGAAAGTTAGGTACATACAATCATCTCCATTTTACAGACGTATATTGAGGCAGAGTAGTGAAGTGAGTTACCCAAGGTCATTCAGAAGTCAGTGGCAGATTTGGGATAAGAATGTAGGAGTTCCTAGTCCTAAACTCTGTGCTCAGGACACTGCACAAAACCCTTGTGATTAGTGGTTGTATATAGGAAGCATTTTCTGTGTAACTGAACACTACTGATGGTGAGAGAAATCCTGCTCTAGTGACCTCTAGTAGAGATAAATCATCCCTTATGTACTTACACTGTAAATTCTTTGGGGCAGGGACTATCTTTTGGGAGTGTGTGTGTGTGTAATACATAGCACAATAGGTCCTGATCCTAGGCCAGGCTCCCTAGGTGATATTTCATCATAAATAATATTCTGACTGTCCCGATTCAGGTTGACAGGTTCCTTTACCACATGCATCTTTCTGATGATGTATTACTTGACGTGATGACGCGCTTCCAAGCAGAGATGGTGAAGGGCCTGGAAAGAGATGCACACCCAACAGCTGCTGTAAAAATGCTGCCAACATTTGTACGGTCAATTCCTGATGGGTCTGGTGAGTGATCCTGGTGCATTATTACTTTTTCTTTGGTTTAAGGAATTGATGGATTACAACAAAGTATGTCCAAGCATCTTGGATTTGGAACTTGGAGCTCTGTAACAGTGTCAACCTGTGTGGATGGGTTGGTGCCATCCCAGAGTGCCCCCTTCTGCCCTCAGTTGGCCCTGCAGCTACCATGTCCTCAGTTCCCTCTTGGTTCTTTGCAATGGTTAATAGCTCTCGACTCTTAAGACCAAAATCTTTACAATAAGATTCCCTTCTGTGGGATCTTATTTATTCAGTCTCTTATCAACTACAGCTCCTTTGGCCCCAGTCCTAGCCCTTTGTCTCACTAGTTTAGGAGTCCCACATCCCTCCTCCCAGGGGCGTTTGTGATGATGCAAGAGAGATTCCACTCCTTGACATAGGAGTCCTGGGGCCCAGTGGCTTTTGGTCCTTCTCAGGGTCTCTCCAGTCTTTTCTGGGCTCCTTTGTGGGTGCTCCTGCTCTCCAGTGAGCACCAGTTCTCATAGCTTGCTTCCTCTTCTGGTGTCTTCTCTCTCCCACCAGCCAGGCCTCTCCATTTTTTATCCCAGAGGCCTAATTGGGTCACGTGACCCATTTTCTCTACCTTGAAAGGTGATTTAACTGTCACAGTTGGGGCTGAGGCGTCTCTCCCTTTGAAGGGTCAACTACGCTGTGAGTGAGCTGTGCAGGTACAGTCCAACGTTCCCCTGGTTTCAAGGGGATGTTAACGCTCAGCTGCAGCACAGCAGGGAGAGTAGAAGACCGGGGATTAATATTAATGTGCTAAATGGCCACCTAGAGTAGTTGTCATTCATGGAGAAGATAATTGTGGCTCATTAACAAAAACGTCTAAACACACCTAATATTTTTCAGGTACAATGTGCTGTCAGATGAATATATACAATGCCTTTTGTGTGGGTGTGTTTTGCTTTTATCAGGACAACACTCAGCTAGCTCTAAAAACCTTCATCTTACTGAATACAAAAATACTAATCTAGTCTTAGCCACTGGCATGAAGCAATGCTCAAACCAACACCGGACCTGTGATTAAATAGGATGAGGGGACCCTCTACAGTCCAGTAACATCAATGCAATTTGGAGACAATATGAAGTTTTCATTTTGAGGATGTGTATGTTATAACTTTAGGCAAATGGATGCTTTTCCTCTTGAGTTGGATATACAAGAGGAAAAATATTTAAATTAATGGAAGCCAGAATGGTGCAGTATGATGAGGCCTGGTTCCTGTGAGGGGCTACATGCAGAACTCAGCAGAGCTTGGAGTGGACACAGGGGATGGAGTGAACCCCACTGCAGGACTGGAGCCTTCATCTTAAACCCCAGCTATTGTATTTCAGTTCTAATAACTCCCTCTCCCACCCGGATTCATGATTTCCTGACATGGCTACTTAGCCCTTATGCATTTTGGTTCCTGACAGTGACTTCTGTACCTCTATGTTTATCTCTAAAAATACATGTTTCCACATTGTGAAAATTACAGAACACAGAAGGAGCTTTCCCCAACACAGTCTATATACTTTGTCAAGAAAGTGCTCATTAGATTTGATGGAATTAATCCTCATTTCCAGCAACAGGAATAAATCAACCATGCACTAGCAAACAAATTGACTGAAGAGCTAATCTGTGCTTCAGTTCCTAATGAGACATGCAGAATGATGATTGAACTGACCAGACAAAGGAGACTGAACCCGCCAAAGCAGCTCTGTTAGTTTGCAGAAGCCAGCCATAGCAGGTTCCTCTAGCAGACATTGGCTTTGTGATGCTCATGAAGCAGGAGAGGGCTAGCTGCTGCCTGGTAGAGCAGGAGAGCCTCCGTCTGGAAGGCAGGCATGGGTTTGGGTTCACTCAGCTACCAAATCCTTAGCTTCTGAGTACCCTCATCCCCGCCACACACACTATTTAAAGGGTTACATCTTCAAACCAGAGTTTATTATGGAAAATTTCAAACTCTACCTAGATTTCTGAGAACGGATTTTCAGTTTCCTGCACAGTTTCAACTGCCTGCTACCTATTAATACAAATAGGATTTGGTGGTTAAAGCCCTACTCAGGCCACGTCTACACTACGGGATAATATCGAATTAGCTAAAATCAGTTTTATAAAACTGATATTATAAATTTGATTTCATGTGGCCACACTAGGCACAGTAATTCGGCGTTGTGCGTCCATGGTCCGAGGCTAACGTCGATTTCTGAAGCATTGCATTGTGGGTAGCTCTTCCATAGCTATCCCATAGTTCCCGCAGTCTCCCCCGCCCTTGGAATTCTGGGTTGAATCATTATTGTCACGGGTGGTTCTGGGTAAATGTCGTCAGTCATTCCTTCCTCGGGAAAACATCAGCTGACAATCCTTTCGCGCCATTTTTCCCTGGATTGCCCTGGCAGACGCCATAGCACGGCAACCATGGAGCCCGTTCAGCTTTTTTTTTTTCCGGCACCGTATGTGTACTGGATGCCGCGGACAGAGAGGCGATACTCCAGCGCTACACAGCAGCATTCACTTGCTTTTGCAATGATAGCAGAGATGGTTACCGGTCGTTCTGTACCGTCTACTGCCGGAGAAAACTGGCAATGAGATGATGGTTATCTCTCCTCCTCTGTACTGTCCGCTGCTATCATGAGTGCCCCTGGCTGAAATCGGCCGGGGCGCAACGCAAAAGCAAAATTGGGATTGACTCACTTGGGACTGAGTCAATCCCTCCCTTATGGTTTCTAAAATAGAGTCAGTCCTGCCTAGAATAAGGGGGCAAGTGTATTAGAGGACCAGTGTATCAGAGCACAGCTGCTCCATGTCAGTATTCACAGGGGGTGCCCCTGCAACAACCCCACCCGTTGCTTCCCTCCTCCCCCAACCTTCCTGGGATACCGTGGCAGTGTCCTGCCCATTTGTGTCATGAAGTAATAAAGAATGCAGGAATAAGAAATACTGAGTGTTTAGTGACATAAAATGAGGGGGAGGCAGCCTCCCGGCGCGATGATAGTCCAGGCAGGACATTAAGCGGTGTGGGGGAGAGGAGCCCATGCTGCTGCTATGACAGTCCAGGCAGTACAGAATCTTTTCTTTACACAGGAAAGGGAGGGGGCTGAAGCCCCCAGTTGCTATGATGAAGCTGGTTTATTAGCCGTTCTGTCCTATCTACTGGGAGTAACCAGCAATGTTGGCCTCGATGTCAAACATGTTAGATATTCATGAGGACGGTTACTAGTCCTATTGCACTGTCTACCACCAGGGAGGGGAGAGGGAGAGGGAGAGGAGCGGATACTGCTCTTCACTGCTGCAGCATCGCGTCTACCAGCAGCATTCAGTACACATAGGGTGACATTGAAAGTAGTCAAGAAATGATTTCTTTCCCTTTTCTTTCACGTGGGGGGGGGGGGGAGAAACTGAGGAGCTGTTCCCTGAACCACGCCAGACACTGTGTTTTGAACCTACAGACATTGGGAGCTCAGCCAAGAATGCAAATACTTTTCAGAGACTGCTGTGGACTGTGGGATAGCTGGAGTCCTCAGTACCCCCTCCATCATGAGCGTCCATTTGAGTCTCTGGCTTCCCGTTACGCTTGTCACGCAGCGCTGTGTATCCTGGAGATTTTTTTTTCAAACGCTTTGGCATTTTTTCGTGTTCTGTAACGGAGCTCTGATACAACAGATTTGTCTCCCCATACAGCAGATCAGATCTAGTATCTCCCGTACGGTCCATGCTGGAGCTCTTTTTGGATTTGAGACTGCATCGCCACCCGTGCTGATCAGAGCTCCACGCTGGGCAAACAGGAAATGTAATTCAAAAGTTCGTGGGGCTTTTCCTGTTTACCTGCCCGCTGCATCCGAGTTCAGATTGCTGTCCAGAGCGGTCAGTGGTGCACTGTGGGATACCGCCCGGAGGCCAATAACGTTGATTTCCGTCCACACTAACCGTAATCTGATATGTTAATATCGAATTTAGCGCTACTCCTCTCATCGGGGTGGAGTACAGAAATCGATTTAAAGAGCCCTTTGTATCGATATAAAGAGCGTTGTAGTGTGGACGGGTACAGCGTTAAATCGATTTAAATGCGTAGTGTAGACCAGGCCTCAATCTGTTAAATATCTCCCTCTCACACATCCTGATGAGACTCCTGGTGGTTTATCTCAAGATTAGCTGCTATTTGTTTTATCCAGCATGCATATTAAAGCTATTTATTTTCCAATAAGTACTGTAACGGGCTTCACCAAAGGTGAAGTCTCTCCCTGAACAAGCAGACTTCTTAGCCTGCTGAGGCCCAGATGCAGCACTCCAGGTCTGACATAGTGGCTCGTGGCCAGGGGTGCCTCTGTGGTGGCTGCTAATAATTTCTCCCTCAAAGAGCTCCTGACGTGGACTCCACATACTTTTTCTGAGGTCAAAATACCCCCTCCTTGGGGTCTGGGTTTATTCACAGAAAATAACTCAAAATCCCAAATTCAAATCCCACAAACAAACAGTTCTCTTCCTACTCCCGGGCCTCCCTGGCTGGAAAGCTTTGCACTCTTCCTTGCCTGCTCAGGGTCTCTCTTGAATTAGCAGGTGACTTCCAGCCCTTCCTGGTTGGAGTTTTAGGGTATGTCTGACCTGCAGCTGGCCCAGGTCAGCTGACTCAGGCTCATGGGGCATGGGCTGTAGGGTGGTTTAATTGTGGTGTAGATGTTTAGGCTCAAGCTGGAGCTCTGGAAACCTGTGTGGGGGAGGGGTCCCTGAGCTCTGGTGCCAGTCTGTGCCTGAATGCTTGCCGCGAGCGCCTAAGGCAGCTAACCTGGGCCAGCCACAGGTGTTTAATTGCCCTGTAGACATATCCTTAGTCCAGAATCCCAGGACTTTGCTGGAACCTGCTCACTCCTAGCAGAGTCTGTTCTCTCTGAGCATGTTCCCCCCCATGCAGCTCCCCGCTGCTCTTTATAATGGAATTACCTGAGCCCTCTCTTGTGGGGCTCATCCTTGAATCAGGACTGGCTTAGCCCCAGGCTCTCCAACCCGAGAGCAAGCCACCCAGTTACAGATCCAAAATGGGGACACAAATTATTCATGCAAGAAATTTAAAATGATGTGGGGCTGTATCCCTTTCATGTGAATAACTCTTCTTCCTGTTACCTCAGTTCCATGGCTCTTTGTTTCTGATGATAGATAATTTTCAACAATAAAAGTGGAGATAGCAAATTTGTAGGGAACACAGAAAACTGTGAGATTAAGATCAGTGCTGCTCCTTGAAATGAGGGACATTTGAGGGGTCTTGTACACTAGTATATGTACATAATCCTTCGAGGTCACCCGGCTGGAAATTAGAGCTTGCTCTGTCTCCCAGCACCAAAACAGAAAAGTAAATCATGGAGTAAGTCCTGTTATCCCTTGGCCGTTCATAGCTTTAAAATGACACTCAGCCCGTCTTGACATTCTGAAGTCACTTCAGAGGATATCTGATTTCGGCAATTGTCTCATACTGTTTCCAAACTTCTCTTGTCTCAAGGCCTACTTTAGGCAGTTTCTCCTGGCAGATAACAGTCCCTCTCTGTCTGGTGTCAGGGACTTGTTGATATGGCACACTGTGAGGTACGTTACTGTTAAATCAGGGCTGCCCTGGGCGGGGGGGGGGGTGAAGTGGGGCAATTTGCCCCAGGCCCCGCAGGGGCCCCCACAAGAATATAGTATTCTATAGTATTGCAACCGTTTTTTATGGAAGGGGCCCCTGAAATTGCTTTGCCCCAGGCCCCCTGAATCCTCTGGGCGGTCCTGTGTTGAATTATGTCTTGCATAATGCCGTTTTTGCGCTCTCCCTGAATTCTCCATTGATTACTGGAAAAGAGCAGTTTTCTCTGCAGACAAAACTTCTGGCAGATTCTGAGGTAACTGGAACTTGTTTACATTTTCAAGTGTGCTGTTTTAATTAACTTTCAGAATATCTGCACCTTAAGCTTCACTCTTTGAAATAGTTCTCATTTAATAGCACGCCATTAATTTTAGTCATTGAGCTCTTAATTTCCTGACTAGTGTCATAGTTTACTGACTAATCCAGTTTATCTCCTTTCCTTCATGGTATCAGCCCCTAGAATTACTGAGGTATATTCCTGGCTTTGCTTTTCAAGGTCAAAGCCAATAAAATCTCAGTCTGGCATGGAGTTCAGGTCACATACATCTACACAAACTCCTGTGGGTAAGGGTGTGAGAGTGAGAGAAGGGGGTACAAATAGGGGTTTTTAATTTTAAATTTAATTTTTTGATGAAAAATGTCTATGGTGTGAATTTTGACAAGCTCTAGCTGTCTGATGGTTTCATGATAAGACCAAGTTTAACTTCCAAATTCCTCCAAAACAACTTAGTTTAAAATAAGTAAATAATACTTTAAAAATTCATTTTTTGTTGAAATTTCATATGTGAAGGTTCTGGGTAGAGGGGAATTATTGGAGAAAATTTTAGTGGGATAGAGAGGTGCGGGCAGTGCTGTTTGGGGAAGATGACTCCCCTTCAGTGGGTATGTGTACACTGCAGGTGGGAGCAAGCCTTCAGCCCTGGTAGATAGACTCATACTGGTGGGATTTGAGCTAGTGCACTAAAAACATCAGCTTGGGCTCTGAAGCCCAGGGGGTTGGGTGAGCTTGAAAGTCTGAGCTGCAGCCTTCACTGCAACATCCAGACGGTTATTTTTAGTGCTCTAGCTTGAGCCCCCTAGCAGGAGTCTGTCTGCCAGGGTTGGGAGGCTTGCTCCCAGCTGCAGAGTAGACATACCCAATATGGCCTAGGCAGTTTCAGTCTGCCTGGGAAGGGACTGCACTGGCCCTCCACCTACCTGATCAGGTCCTTCTGCTGCTATTCAGAACAATGGAGCTAAGGAAGGGAGACAGTTAATATATAATAAAATGAAATGCTGAATGTTAAACTATTACACAAGCAATTTCGCCTTGATCCCCTTTGTGGAATATATCAGCTTGCATCAAATTCAAGGCGAGAACATCATCCCACCCCTACACTCGACACTAGGGCCCCAGTTCAGACAGGCACTTAACCATGTGTTCAAGTTGAAGCATGTGTGTAGTTCTGTTGATTTTTTTTCAATAGAACTGGATTTCCAATATGGCCTACAACTATTCATACCACGTTCTGCAATAGTCCTTATTTTCATTGCAGAATCTAGTGAAGAGCTAAAGAATTCACCACTTCGATTCCTTTAACTACTGGAAACAATTCTGCTCCAAATGATAGATGATGTACGTTCATTATCCCACGCACTTACCTTAAGTATGTCTTCAGGTCATGCTTCACATTACTGTATGCTGCTGTAGCAGTAAGTAACCTTTATCGTTTTTATTGCAGAAAAGGGGGATTTTCTTGCTCTAGATCTTGGTGGCTCCAAGTTTCGAGTCTTAAAAGTGAAAGTGTCTGAAGATGGGAAGCAGAATGTTCAAATGGAGAGCCAGTTCTACCCAACCCCAAAGGAGATAACACTTGGGAATGGAACAGAAGTACGTGGTGCATTTTCCTCTGTGGAATGGCTGTCTGTGTTGAATATAATTAATGTTATAGACCTGTCCTGTTCTTTCTCTTTTATACAGCTATTCGATTATGTCGCTGACTGTCTGGCAGATTTCATGGAGACCAAAAATATAAAACATAAGAAATTCCCTCTTGGGTTTACATTTTCTTTTCCTTGCATACAGACTAAATTAGAAGAGGTGAGGTTAAAAAAATATTATTGGTAGTTATATTATAGTAGTAGTAGCAGAACTCAGAGAGAATTTTTGAAAGGATTGTTTACATATGGCTGTGTGGGAAAAAGTAATCTTTGTGTGGCTTTCTGAGGAAGAAAAATATTTATAGTTCAACCAAGTTTCATATTACCCTTCACACTCTGCATAGTGTTATAAACCTACAAGAGAAAGAGGTGGGAATCACAATGATGTGCTGAAGCAGATCTCAAGGATTAGTTATCATATTTCAGTGCAACTGAAGCAGTAAACTAAAACTCTTCTTTTATGTGTCAATACTGGATTTAAATAACCATCTACTCAGCTGATAGAAAATACTACATGGATTTCAAAAGATGTATTTCTGTGCTATAAAGCAGGCTTATATTTTAATCCCTCTTGTTTGGGATATTTATAGTAGATCTGAAATACTGAGGGGCACATGACTGAAATAATCAGATAGCATAGGGGGGTGGGAACAGAAGCTGCAATGACTGCCTTTATTTGAGTGCCTGTTTTTCGCTACCTTTCTTAAAATAATAAGTTAGTGTATTAGGTCCTGACATTGCAAAGGCTATGCACGTGTTTCACTATAAGTATGTGAGTAGGCCCACTGAGGTCTATAGGACTATCCATGCTTAAAGTGAAGCATGTGCATACTTGTTAACAGGATCAGGGTCTTAGTTTGACCACTTCTGTAGTATTTTTGGTGGTAGCTATAGTTGACAAGGCTGCTTATATGACAAGACCTTTACCCTGCATCCCAGTGGATTGCCAAGGGGTGATTCTGCTACTTCTGCTCAAATTCTTACACACGAAGTAGTGGCAGTGAAATTCTCCAAAAGCCAATGATAGAATATATTGTATTGTCTGCTGCCTCTATAGTTATTAATGCTAAAAGTTATTTTTAAATTTGTAACATAGATTGACTATTTTTAAAGGGTGTGCTGCTTTCCTGGACAAAGTACTTTAAGGTACGAGGAGTGCAGGAGACAGATGTGACCAGCTCTCTGCGCCATGCTCTCAGAAAGCATAAGGCAAGTTTTATAGTGCAGAAGTCTTAATAATAAATAGAATAAAATCATTTCATCATATAGAAATAAATAGCCTATGTTTGATAATGAAGGATAGCGTACATATTTTTATAATCTTAAAGGATAGTTTATTTGTGCTTGACTTTGCTGTACTTGCAATAAAAAGTACTAACTATGGGATGTTTGATTACATTTTAAAATTAGTAATGAAACATAATTAAAACCTAATTTTTAGCATTCTCCTTTATGTATTCAATGGTGCTTTAAAAAGCTAGTTTCCTTTACGCCTTCTCTGTCCCTTGTAACGTTTACGAAATATGAAAAAAAAATTGTGTTTGACCTCTTTTTAGCATATACTATATTTCACTGTTTCTAAAATGGCAAAAAACTCAGCTCTGCTTTTCATTTTTTCTCTGTCTGTATATTAGTGTCACTGACATCAGTAAGAACCTGTGCAGCTCTGACATGAATGTTTTGTTAATTAGGGCCTGAGTCTGGCACACTGACTTAGGTTGAGTAGCTCTTTACTCCCCCAAATTCCCTTTGGCTTCAGTGGGGCTATGGAAGAAATAAGGTGCTACTTCACATGAGTAAGGATACCTGAACCTGGTTCTTACTGACTTGTATGGTGATTTTTGGTGCCATCGCATCAGAATTGGAGCTTTTGTTTTTCTTTAATTTCTTGACTATGGACTGGTGGATTGGACAGAATGGGAGAACAACCGAAGATTCTGGCCTTGTTTCAGCAAAGCATTTATGCATGTGCTTAAGTCCATCCTTATTAAGCATATGCTCAAATCTCATTGAAGTAAATTAATCTTAGTCACATTGACTAACTTTAAGAGGGCCCAATTTCACAATGTTGTGTCTAAACATTGTTACTTAACTATAAGGAAGAGTGTAAATGTTTTTCTATTCACTAGTGGTCTTTACGTTCTTAGGATGTTGATGTAGATGTTTTAGCACTGGTAAATGATACAGTGGGAACAATGATGACCTGTGGATATGATGATCAGCGCTGTGAAGTTGGCGTCATAATAGGTAATTTTATTTTATTAAAGCAGAGTTGAAAAAGCAGGCTTATGATTTTAGCAAATCTGGGGGATGGAGGCATTTTCAACTTCACAATTCAAAAGTAAACTATTTGAAAATGAAAACCATAAAAGATTGGATTTTCAAGCACTAGTCTCTCACTTTTGGATACAAAATGGAATGTAAACATTTGTGACACCACCTGCACATCCAAAAAATTGCAAATGCAAAAATAGTGGCTTAGTTAAAGCTGGCTTGAAAAATTTTTAGTCCTAAATCAGTAAAATGAGTGTTGTCATCTTATATACTGTACAAATTTATATTTTAAAAAGAAGATACTTGTCTTGTTTTATTTTGCCTGGGATCTTTTACAAATGATCACTTCCTGAATGCTCCTACTTACTCTTTTTCTTACACAGATGCCTGTCTGTCTGTCTGTCTTCTAGTGACTTCTGCTTAACCTTGGGACAATTCAATATATCCTAAAATTTTACCTCTGCATGTATATATTTAGTTCTGTTAAGAAAAAAATAGACAAGACAACATTGGCAAGTCCTGAGACATTGGAGAGCTCTTGGGGTCAGACTCACAGTGAACAGCTGTTTTTGGCCAGCTGTTTCCAAAATGTTTCATTACAGTTAGTCTTTTTAAGCCTTTTGATGACTGCAACAATCGTGCTTAAAAATGACATTGTTTATAGTTTATACTGTCAGGAAGTGAGAGGTCCATAATGGTAAAGGAATTTCCATCCTGTTCATATACAGAGAGATCATCAAATAATAAAGGAGGCTATAGTTGTGTTGTATCCAATTCTTTCAGGAGATTCTGATCTACAAAATAAATGTTTCTGCTAATGCTATAGAAAATCCATGTATTTTTGTCCAGAGAAGGAAACCCTTTTTCTCATATTTCCCAACAAGAATCATATACTCTTTTCATAACATGTCCGCTTCACATTTTCCTAATTTTATTCTTTTAAACTGTCATATATGAGTGAATATGAAATAGCACAAATATTTTGAATGACTCAGCCCTTATATTCATTTCATTTCATTCATTCACTATTTCCTTGATATTCAATGGTTATTTAACAGGTTTCAGATAGAGACGGTTTTGTGTAACATAACATGTAACTTAATGAAAGTACATTTTCTGGTAAAGAAAATATTGAATCTAATTCTAAAATGTATTTTCAATTAATTCTTCATGTGTAAATTTGTTTCTTTCTAATACACTCAGGAACTGGCACAAATGCCTGCTACATGGAAGAAATGAGTAACATTGATCTGGTGGAAGGTGATGAGGGGAGGATGTGCATTAACACTGAGTGGGGAGCCTTTGGAGATGATGGGTCACTGGATGATCTCAGGACTGAGTTTGACAGGGAGATTGACTTGGGATCTATCAATCCCGGAAAACAACTGTAAGTATTGTTCCTCCTTCACTTATTAACATGAAGTTTTCTGTGACAGTCTCCGCATTTTGAGTGTGTTTACCGAGCTTGCACTGAGCTATAGAGCCCTTGGGAATGGAAGTAGGGTTAGATGAACTAGTTTAGCCATGATGGAAGCTGGCTCAAGCCTCCATCCATCCATACCCAAAGTGTTCCTGGGACCGGTTCAGTTAAGATCCCCTTCCTTCTGGCTGATGGTGGGATCTCTTACATGGCTGTGCCACACTGCTGCTGTGAGCCTTCACCGGACGGTACATCTCGAACTGCACAGTGTGACTTGGAAGCCTCATGCATTCTGGATCATTTCCTGCAACTCTGTTTCCTTTTATTTCAGATGGAAGGGTCTTGTTGGGGACTCTGGGTGAAATCCTGGCCCCACTGAAGTCAATAGGAGTTTTGCCATTGACTTGACTTCAATGGAATCAGGATTTCACCTTCTGTCCCAACAAAGCAACCAGTAATGTTACTATATTACTAGTCAGTAATTCTGTTGTCATTTTGTGATGGAGTAAAATGAGGAAGTGAGGCTGATTTGTTATCATTTTTCTTCATAAGAGTACCTGTCATGTGTTCTTCTGAAATTACTTGCATGTTAATGAGGGACCACAGGATAGAGGTGGGGTTAGCTCCTCAGCAGCAACAGAATTAGGAATATTAGTGTAACCTCAGTCCGCTCATTCAGTATGAATGCCAAGAGTACCTATGCAAGGTCAGTGATTGAAAACTGCTTCTCTGTGATACAATATCTTCTAAAGTGTTCTCTGCATGTCACCCAGTAGGTGCTCAAAAGAGGAGTTTCTAATGCATATAGATGAACCTGTGTTAAAAGTGTATTTCATCCAAGCTCCTCCAATGGCTGGGTTGCAGGCAAATATATTAATACGTTGCTTAAGAAGCATTAACGCAGGGATATCTGCTTTGTCCTTGTGTCACAGAAAGAAAATGCACACCCAAATTTAATGGCTACCATTTGAAAGGCTGGTAATCTGATGTTTTTCCCTCACGTTATTCTTTTAATTACAGAAATGTATCATTTTATCACAGCGAAATTCCTACAGTAATATTTGTTAGAACCTTTGGAGTGAAATGCATCATGTTTAATATGGTTTCAATGACTGTTAATAACCAGTTTAAAATACAGAGAGTTGCTGGTATCTACTTTTATGTAAGCTTAATTACATTTTCCCTATAAATATATAACAATTTTGGTGATCTGTAGAAAGAATTAGGTTTACTTAGGTACCTTGGTGTTTTTGTCTATAAGAATATAAGAACATAAGAATGGCCACACTGGGTCAGACCTATGGTCTGTCTAGCCTAGTATCCTGTCTTCTGACAATGGCCAGTGCCAAATGCTTCAGAGGGAATGAACAGAAGAGGGCAATTACTGAGTGATCCATCCCCTGTTGTCCAGTATGAGCTTCTGGTAAGGGCGATTTAGGGACACCTTGAGCGTGGGTTCCATACCTGACTATCTTGGGTAATAGCTGTGGATGGACTTTATTTTTCATTAACATATCTAATGCAGATTTGAACCCAGTTACAGTTTTGTCAACAAATTCCCCAGGTTAACTGTGTGTTGTTTAAAGAAGTACTTCCTTATGTTTGTTTTAAACCTGCTGCCTATTAATGTCATCAGGTGTCCCTTAGTTCTTGTGTTATGTAAAGGAGTAAGTAGCACTTATCTATTCACCTTGTCCACACAATTCATGATTTCATAGACCTCTAGCATAGAATCGTAGGACTGGAAGGGACCTTGAGAGGTCATCTAGTCCAGTCCCTGCACTCATGGCAGGACAAAGTATTATCATATTCTCCCCCTTCTTCTATTTTCTAAGCTGAACGGTCCCAGGCTTTTTAATCTCTCCTCGTATGGAAGTTTTTGCAGATCCCAAATCATTTATGTTTCCCTTCTCTGTATTATTTACAATTCTAATACATCTTTTTGAGATGGGGTGACCAGAACTGCACAGAGTATTCAAGGAAGAGCTGAAAGTAAGCTGGTATGCCCTGGTACAGCATACCGAACCAGCTTCCCCAGGCGGCAATTTAAAGGGTCTGGGGCTCCCAGCAGCAGCTGAAGCCCTAGGCCCTTTAAATCGCCACCTGAGCCCTGTTGCCAGAGTCCTGGGGTAGCAGTGGCAGCCGGGACCCCTGGGGCTCCTTTGGCAATTTAAAGAGCCTGGGGGCTCTGCTGTGGTAGTGGCGGCTGAGAGCCCCTGGCCCTTTAAATCACCACCCGAGCCCCAGCTGCCTCTGCTACCCTGGGGATCTGGCTACAGGGCTCAGGGAGCAATTTAAAGGGCCCCGGGCTCTGCTGTGGTAGCCCCGGGCTCTTTAAATGGCCCCCAAGTGCCAGCCACTTCTGCAGCTGGTAGCTCTGGCAGTGATTTAAAGGTCCCGGAGCTTCCAGCCACCACTACTGCAGCCAGAACCCGGGCCCCTTTAAATCTCTAATGGTCTCGCCTCTTCTGGTTAAGGCCACTCTCCTTCCAGTTGAGGCCCCGCCCCCGGCTCAGGACTCCAGCATACTGGTAATTCCTTTGTTACTTTCACCCCTGATTCAAGATGTGAGTGTACTGTGGATTTATATAGTGGCATTATTATATTTTCTGTTATCTATCCCTTTCCTAATGGTTCCTAATGTTCTGTTAGCTTTTTTGACTGCCACTGCACACTGAGCAGATATCTTCAGAGACCTATCCATGATGACGGCTAGGTATCTTTTTTGAGTGTAACCATTGCTTGTATTCACTAACAGGTTTGAGAAGATGATTAGTGGATTGTATTTAGGAGAACTTGTAAGACTCATTCTTCTAAAAATGGCAAAGAAAGGCCTTCTCTTCAATGGCAAGATATCAGCAGCTCTCCGTACTAAGGACAAGATTGAGACAAAACATGTAGCTGCTATGGAAAAGTAAGAGCTTTAAAAACAGTCTTCAGTAATCACTTTTTAGCCTTTCCATAAGTGCAGCTAGTCATCTTCCATGCTATTATAATATGTAAATATTTGAAATTGATTGTTGAGATTGATCCTGGATTGATGATCAAATTTCTGCTCAAATCAATTCAGTGCTAGAATCAATAGGAGAATCTAGTAGATCAAACTGGTCTTTTAATAGGTAATAAAATAATACAGAGGCAAACACACACTAAATTATTTAAATGTATTATATTCATCATATGTAACAAATGGAGAGACCTGGCCATGTGTAGGGTGACCAGAGGTCCCGATTTTATAGGAACAGTCCCAATTTTTGGGTCTTTTTCTTATATAGGCTCCTATTACCCCATATCCCCTGTCCCGATTTTTCACATTTGCTGTCTGGTTACACTAACCATGTGTGTAGATCCACCGAGCTGTTTTCAGTGTTTCAGAAGAGTGGAAGGCTTTACATATTCATACTTGTTGTTATGTTTGGGTTTATAAGGCTGGATAAAGAGCATTATGGATCTGCAGACAGCCCATGTCATTGATGACCGTCTGTAGTGTTTGAAAACTGTTTCTGGTGTTTTGGTTTTAAACATGGGCCATATTCCAGCCACAGAATGGACCATGACTTTATTATGTTCTTTAAGGGAAAAGCAACAAATGCACATTTATCTGTAAAACAGAGCATTTTGTCTTGAATATTAGCATGTAGTGCTCCAGTTCTACTTCTAATAGTAATCTAAAACCTGAGAACGCAGACAAGGGTGAAAGTGATACAGAAAAGGAGCAGCCTGTTTAATGTTTGTTAAACATAACTTGCCCTCCCCTGTTTATTCAAGGGTCAAGTCAACTTAATGGGGATCTTTTCATTGACTTTCATTGGAGCTGTATCAGGCCTTCTGAGACTCTCTAATTTTATTTTGGTTGGACAACCTGATTCATGGCAAGAAACCTTTAAAGATGAAAAATGAACAGGAGAAGCTTTCAACCTGTAATCGGCCCGCTCACTGCAGATTGGAAGCAAATCATCTGTGGACCACTAGTAATCTATGAAGCACATAGAACCAGTGCTCTCAGGAAATTGTCTATCTCTTGTGACCTAAGTCTGTGTTGTTTTCTGTTAGTCACATCCAAACACAATTATTCTGGTATAGGTTAATGTATGTTTCTTTGTTTGGTGTTAGACATAAAGAAGGTCTCCAAAACACTAAGGAGATACTGATGGAACTGGGCCTGACTCCTTCTGAAGAAGATTGCATTGCTGTTCAGCATGTCTGTACCATTGTTTCATTTCGCTCCGCAAATCTCTGTGCTGCTGCCTTAGCAGCAATACTGACCCGTCTGAGAGAAAATAAAAAACTAATACGACTGAGAACTACTGTTGGAATAGATGGAACTCTGTATAAAACACACCCTCAGTAAGTAAGCTGCCTAGCTGCTATATTATTTTGTCTGGGTTATTTGGCAAAGGTTACGAACATTGTCCGACCCCTTCCCCAATCTATTCACCACATGTCTTGTTTACCATTCATCCTTCTGAGACAATACTTGAACATGAAATCTATAAAGCTGAAAGAATTTTTTGTAAAATTACGCCTCTAGCAAACAATCAACAAAATACATTTTATTATGATCTATCACATGGAATTTTCAAACTAACTTTCTATCCTGATTCATTTCTCTATTTTGAACCTTTGATTTATTAGCTGTAGCACAATTTCTTCTTAACTAGAGGTGTACCTGAGTAGAGAAGTTTGGATCCAGAATCTAATCTAAATCAAGCTTACCCAAATTCTAGAGTGTTCAGAGTCGGCACATTATGGAAAGAGGGGCCCGAATTCAAAGCTTGGATCTGAATCTACACCTACACTTCGACAAAATTGAGGAGGTGGCAAGTTGTAACTTGTCTGGTTAAGGCCTATCTCTACACCCTCCCCAATGTGTCATATGGGGCATCCCTTCTCCCCAAGATCTTCTGGCAAGACTTGAAGGTGTAATTTCATTAGAGCCTATTTGTATGGATTTGATCATGGGGGATGTTGCCAATAATTCCTTCTCACCTACAGTAACAACTGCAGCTGCCAATAACCAGAAAACAAGAGTTGCACACTCATTCCCCCTCTTAATTTCTGAGGTTGCATCAGGGCTGCCCAGAGGGGGAGGGCAAGTGGGGCAATTTGCCCCAGGCCCCGCAGGGGCCCCTACAAGAGGTTTTTCAGGGCCCCTGGAGGGGGGGCCTTCACTCACTCCGGGGGCCCCGGAGCTGCTTCTGCTCTGGGTCTTGGCGGCAGGGGGGTCGTTCCGCTCTGGGTCTTTGGCAGCAGGGGGGTCCTTCTGCTCCAGAACCTGCTGCCGAAGTGCCCCGAAGACCTGCGGTGGGGGGTCCACCCGGGAACCGCCGCTGAAGTGCAGAGTCTTCGGTGGCAATTCGGTGGCGGGGCCCCCGCCGCTGAAGATTCCAGGCCCCCTGAGTCTTCTGGGCAGCCCTGGGTTGCATTTAGCTAGTTCTCCTTTTGTACTTATGAAGTTTTGTGTGTTTATTATAGATGTGTATGGTTTTGTACATGTATATTAAACACACAATATTTTGCAAGGGTCTAAGGCAATGATTTTTCTTCTAGATATCCTAAACGCCTGCATAAGGTTGTGAGAAGGCTGGTCCCAAACTGTGATGTCCGATTTCTTCTCTCTGAAAGTGGCAGTGGGAAGGGAGCAGCCATGGTAACTGCAGTTGCGTGCAGACTGGTATCTCAGCGCAAACAAATTGATGAGATTCTAGCATCATTTGAACTTTCCAAAGAGAATCTAATAGAAGTGAAAAATAAAATGAGGGGAGAATTGGAATATGGACTGAAGAAAGAAACACATGCGACTGCCACAGTGAAAATGTTACCAACTTATGTTTGTGGAACTCCAGATGGAACAGGTAAGGATCTTTGTAAAACACACGAAAATGTAAGATTACATAGTAGAGCTGATTGGAAATTTTCCTCTGGAACATTTTTCTGTTGGAAATTGCCAATTCGTCAGGGTTTAAATGTCTCATGAAATGCTCCTGTATCCTTGGCAGTTCAGTCTCCCAGGGCTTCCAAACTCCTGGCTACTTGACAGCCTTGACAGAGTCCCTGGTTCTGTGGCAGTCTACAAGGCAGGCTGCCATGCAGGCAGGTTTTCCAGAGTTTCCAGGCTTTCCTGGCAGCTTGGGAGCCCTCAGAGTCTTGGCTCCCAGGCTCCTTGAACTGCTGAGCTCCCCACTAGGCGGGCTACTGGGGCTCCCAGAAGCTCAGGAAGCTTTTGAAAGATTTTTAAAAAGTTGAAACAAAATAAAAAATTTTTCTAAACAAATTTTTGGAATTCCCATTCTACAGAAATTTTGATATATTTTATTTTCCATTCCCTTTTGGAACGCTTTTTAAACTTTGGGAATTTTCTGCAGGATGTGAATTAGAGTTCCCAGTCAGCTCTTACCCAGTATTTGTGGTGTGCTGTAATGGCTCCCGTAGCTTGCATGTTCTGACTAGGCAGATGTACTATGTCTAACTGTTGAGAAGCACTGAAAAAAATATTTTTCCGATACAGAAAAAGGAAAATTCCTTGCACTTGATCTTGGGGGAACAAATTTCAGAGTTCTGCTTGTCAAAATTAGAAGTGGGAGAAGAAAATCTGTGAGAATGTACAATAAAATCTTTGCCATTCCTTTGGAAATTATGCAAGGAACAGGGGAAGAGGTAATGTCCAACCTGGTTATTATTTTTGCCACGTTATTGTCCATTAAATATGTGCTGGTTTTTACACACGGCTTTTGTTCTTCCAGCTCTTTGATCACATTGTCCAGTGCATAGCAGAGTTTTTGGAGTACATGGGAATTAAAGGTGCACGTCTCCCTTTGGGCTTCACATTCTCTTTCCCCTGCAGGCAAGCTAGCATTGATAAGGTAAGGACTGGAACACAAAACAGTGTTGAATAGCTACAGTAGATCTGATTCCTATTAGAAAATTGCTGGATCATTTTGATGGATTTTTTTTAACTAGTCTCTGTTCAGTCATTTAATGGAGAAACCCTTCATTTTAAATCCAGCATTTAAAAATTTGTATTTTTTACAAGCAAGGATTTACAAGGTTTTAAATAAGATTCAGGGCAGATCCTTAGACTTATGAATTGCCTCACATAAAATAGAGATGAAAAAAACACCATAAACACACACAAATATTCTAAGTATATATACTGCCAGATTTTGCCACCTTTACTCATTCTGAATATTGGCTCATTCAGCCAGTTGGCTACTTATAGAGCAAGAAGAGGAAGCCATGATGGACTACTAAATGATCTTGTATGTTTTTAATGGGTCAGAAATCTCTTGCTCTCCTTTGGATTGATAATATCAATGGAGATTAGTCTCCTAATTATACTTTTTCAGCTACAAATTGAGTATTTTCAGAAGTGTGCAACAGGAAAAAGGATATCTGCACTCAGTGTCTTCTTTCACACTTCATTTATTCCATTTTGTGGTGCACCAGTGGGCAGAGTTGAACTTAGTCATTCACAGCGAAGGGTTGAATTTTGATTGATCATCAAGCAGCTTTTCATGATACTTCCTCCCCCTTTGTGCCCTGATTTGACACTTAGACTCTGTAAAAATTTGAAAGGAGATTCAATGCTTGGTTTATTTTAAACCTGTTGTACTAAGGGGGTGGTGGGTGGTGGTGAAGCAACAACAAAAACAAAAAAATCCCCCACCACACACATTGGAACTTCAGCCTAAGGCCTTGGTTATAACTAAGAACTATTTTTCGCTCTGCCTTTCAAATATGAAGCAAATTAGTGAGTGATGGGAAAATGGACAAGTCTGTTTCACCTCTTCCGGTGACAAGAATTTTCTGTCTTAAATTCATCTTTTTTTTTTTTAAACTTGGTGTAATTAACAGCTATGATTTCAACATTGTTCGTAAACTGTCATTGGTTCATACTGAGCAGTCTGTATAATACTGGTTGCACAATGGAAAGCTAGTTATTTTTAGCATAACTTCAAAACTTCATCAGTGGGATCAGATTATTTATCTTCAGGTTAAAACAACTCACAAGGTAACCGAGGGCTTGGCTACACTGGAGAGTTGCAGCACTGTTGGTGACTTTACAGCGCTGCAACCCACTCACCGTCCACACTTGCAAGGCACATACAGCGCTGTATCTCCCTGGCTACAGCTCTGGCTGTACTCCACCTCGGCCTGCGGAATAAGGACTGCAGCACTGGTGATGCAGCGCTGCTCCACCAGTGTGGCCACCAAAAGCGCTGTTATTGGCCTCCAGAGGTATTCGGAGATATCCCAGAATGCCTGTTCAGCCACTCAGCTCATCAGTTCGAACTCTACTGCCCTGGCTTCAGGTGACCTGCCCTTTAAATGCCCCGGGAATTTTAAAAATCCCCTTTCTGTTTGCTCAGCCAGGTGTGGAGTGTGGAGTGCAATCAGTGAATCTTTCCCGGTGACCATGCCTTCCACGCGGCAAACTGCGACCCCAGCATGGAGCAATGGCGAGTGCTGGACCTCATCAGTGTTTGGGGGGAAAGGAAGCTGTGCAGTCCCCAGCTGCTACTCCACAGCCCCCCCCCCGTAAAGGGAATTAAGATACCTATGGGCAGATATCCAAGGGCCATGCTGGAAAGGGGCATGACCGGGATGCGCTGCAGTGCAGGTGGTAAAGTGAAGGAGTTGCGTGTGCCTATTGCAAAGCCTGCGAGGGAAACCGCCACTCCAGGCGCTGCCCCACGACCTGCCGTTTTTACAAAGAGCTGAGGACGCGATACTTGGGGTGACCCCACCACCAATCCGAGGACCACGATGGACACTTCAGAGTGGGGGGGAGAGAGGAGGAGGGATCCGGTGCGTGGGGGAGGAAACTGAGTGAGGGGTACTGGGGTGTGGGGAGACACCCGGAGTCCCAGGAGGCATGCAGCCAGGAGCTCTTCTCAAGCAGGAGGAAGGTAGCACAGTCGCAGCAGCTGTACTTGGTGGAGGACAAACAGAGGAGCAGGTTCCCGGTAAGCGGCTTTATTTTCATTGATGGAAAATTTCAGGAGAGGAGGGAGGGTTTAGGCTGCATGCATGCATGCCTAGATGTGGAATAGCGCATTGATGTGGTCTATCACGTCGCGGTAATCGGCGCTCGGTAATCTCTCAAAAGTTTCAGCCAGAGTGGGCAATGCGCTTGCTGCAAGTTTATAGGAGAGCCACTGTGGTTCCTTGTCCCAGTCAGGCTACGCATCCATGCCACTGTGGCCGCGAAGGGTGGGGGACCATTGCAAGACACAGGCAAGCTGCATAGGGGCCAGGCGGAATCCGCATTGCTGTAGAAGACCTCCTTGCGCTTCCCAGGTGACCCCGCAGC
This sequence comes from Chelonoidis abingdonii, assembly GCF_003597395.2. Classification (NCBI taxonomy): domain Eukaryota; kingdom Metazoa; phylum Chordata; order Testudines; family Testudinidae; genus Chelonoidis; species Chelonoidis abingdonii. The sequence goes on from NC_133783.1 coordinate 22,569,995, forward strand.
GCAAGATATCTTCCAGGATCAACTCCTGTGGAAAATGTTGGGTTCAGAGTGTTCCAGTTGTAGGTTCAAGAAACCCTGCAGCTGTTTGCTTTCCCAGCCCGCACAGAAACCGAGTGGGACAGTGTAGAGCTGTTTGCTTCGTCTGAAGCAATCAGAAGCAAACCCCCTTACTTCACCATTTCGGGCTCCGTGGTTATTGTGCAGCTCTCTTTGGTATGGGAAAATTATGCTATTGGTGAAAGACTGTACAACTCCTTCTGTGTGGGAATAACTGTCTTGTATATAAACAATGCTGCCTCTGTAAGTGTTGCATTTTGGGCCTTTACAGAAGCAACCTTGAGATCTCTGGCTGCCCGTGTTATCAACAGCTCAAAGACTACAAAACGACTGGAAGAAGCCTGCGAAAAAGCAAAGAAGACATGCTGCAAGCAGTTATGGTGCAGCCAACTGTCACAGAGAATCAAAAAAGTGCAGGACTGGAGGGAAAGGGAAAGCAGGATCCGCAGAAGCAGAAAACGCAGCGGACAGGAAGAAAAGCACAAAGCAGCTGATAAGCATCCTGGCGCGCCAGCAGACTCTATCCAGGCGCTCGTAGCCATGCAGGCAGAGCACTACCGTCCCGCCCTCCTGCCCCCGTCCCAAAGCTCTTTCCTTGTGCCCCAATGTTCAGCTCACAACCCCTCATTCCCAGCATCCAGGTTCTTACCACCACCAGCTGCCTCCAACATTGTAGTTCACCAACCAGCCCTGAGAACTAACGAACTCTTACCCTCTGCACTCAAACCCCATCACCATGCAGTATTAGCCATCTGAAGTGCAGCAGTCATTGCTACAGCACATCCAGACAGGACATATTCAAACCTGTGACTGTACAGTTCCCACCTCCACACCCTTGCCTTTTAGGTTCCAAAAATGTTGTGTGTCTGTCAATAAAGTATTTTCTTTTCAATAAATGAATCTTGGCTTTGAAAACAGTCTTTATTATTGCAGAAAGTCAAAAGATACCTTAGCCCAGGAAAGAAAACAGGCACTGCAAATCAGCTTAGGAAAAACAGATTCCTACTAACATTGTAACCACTGCAACTTCACTCCGTGCAAGGCACCAAACATATGTTGGTTTTCAGCCTCAAATTTCCTCCCTCAAGGCATCCCTAATCCTTGAAAGCCTGTGCTGGGCCTCTCTAGTAGCCCTGCTCCTGGCTGTGCAAGATCAGCCTCCACTTGCATTGAACCTCGGAGGTCCATGCCTGACTGAATCTTTCACCCTTCCTTCACAAATATATGAAGGGTACAGCAGCATGGATATAACCGCTGGGGATGCTGCTTTCCCCAAGTCTAGCTTCCCATACAGAGATCGCCAGCGGCCCTTTTAAATGGCCAAACAGCAAAACACACTCCACCCAGTCATTCAGCACCGGCTCAGCCTGTAGTTGAACAGGTCCTTGCTCCTGTCAAGCTTCCTGTATACAGTTCATGAGCCATAGGCATTACAGGTGGGTAAGTGGGGTCTCCAAGGATCACAATGGGCTTTCAATGTCCCCTACTGTGATCTTCCTGGTCTGGGAAAAAGTCCTGCCTGCAGCTTCCTGAACAGGCCAGTGTCCGAAGATGCGTGCATCATGCACCCTTTCCAGGCCAGCCTGTGTAATGTCACATGAAACGTCCCACGGTGATCCACAAGCGCCTGGAGAACCATAGAGAAATACCCCTTCTGATTAATGTACTGGATGCTAGGTGGGTGGTGCCAGAATACGGAATATGCGTCCCATCTATCACCTCCAAGTTCGGCGAAACCCATTTGTGCAAAGCATCCACAATGTGTTCTCACGCTTCCCCCGAGAGTCACGGCTTCTTATAGCAGGAAATGCGAAATGCCCCTGCAAACTTGCATCACGATTCCAACGGTCGACTTTCCCACTCCAAACTGGTTTGCAACCGATCGGTAGCTGTCTGGAGTTGCCAGCTTCCAGATTGCAATAGCCACCCGCTTCTCCACTGACAGGGCAGCTCTCAATCGCGTATCCTTGCGCTGCAGGGTTGGGGCGAGCTCAGCACACAGTCCCATGAAAGTGGCTTTTCTCATCCGAAAGTTCTGCAGCCACTGCTCGTCATCCCAGACTTGCAGGACGATGTGATCCCACCACTCGGTGCTTGTTTCCCGAGCCCAAAAGCGGCGTTCCATAGTGCTGAGCATTTCCATGAATGCCAGAAGCAATTTAGTTTCATATGTGTCAGGTGACTCGCTATCATCGTCGGACGCCTCATCACTTTGGATCTTAAGGAATAGCTCAACTGCCAAACATGATGTGCTGACGAGACTCGTCAGCATACTCCTCAGCAGTTTGGGCTCCATTTCCCACAGAAATCGTGCTGCACAGAAACTGTTGAGAGAGTCAAGATGGCACCAAACATAGACTGAAAAACAGGGATTGCTGGGATGTGAAGCGAAGCATCACGGAGCATTGGGACAAGAAGCAGAATGACCCGCATCCTCTGCCCCCTTCCCACAACCCACAGAGCCAAAATGGGACGAGGTGCTCTGTGGGATAGCTGCCCACAATGCACCACTCCCCACACCGCTGCAAATGCTGCAAATGTGGTCACACTGCAGCGCTGGTAGCTGTCAGGGTGGCCACACTCCAAGGCTTTCCCTACACAACTGCACGAAGACAGCTTTAACTCCCAGCGCTGCACACCTGCAAGTGTAGCCAAACCCCTAGATAAGAATCCCCAGTATCACTTATCAAATAAGAAGAAATTTCCATTGCAAAATTTCTGAAAACTGTTTAAGTTGATTGCTTAATTATTTACAGTAAATATAATTCTTGTCATAGTTCACTCACAGACATGGTCAAATAATAATGGCATATGTGAGGCTATCTTCCGATCTAATTGTGTGTCTGTTCTGGTAACAAGCTACACCTTGGTAATGTCTAGTATTTAGGGACATAACTTTACAAATTGAACCACGGTTTGTGCTGCAAACATGGTTCAGAATTTTAATAAACCATGGAGTAAAGCTGTCAACAGCAAACCAAGTGGACAGTGGGGGATTTAGAGTTAGTGGAGCCCTGTGCGTAGCTTCATTTTTGGGGCTCCCCCTCGGGACTGAGCCAAGAAAAAGAATATTCTCTCTTATCTCCCCCTCCATGTTTTTCATTCTTTTCTTCTTCCTCCTTCTCCTCGGCTTCCGCAGCTCCCATTGGCCGCAGTTCCCAGCCAATCAGAGCTGCGAAGTTGGTGCTCAGGGTGGGGGAAATGCATGGAGACTCTCTCTTCCATCTCCCTACCCCCGGAGCCACAGGGACATGCTGGCTGCTTCTGGTAGCAGTGCAGAGAGAGGGAGGCAACGTAGGCAGGGAGCTGCCTTAGCCCTGCTGCACTGTTGCTGGTACATCTCTGTTTGCCCCTTGGAGGGAGGGAGGCAGCGGGTCTTTGTGAGCTGCCTGGGGTGGGGGGCAGCACACAGAGCTGCCCCCAGGGGCATGCAGAGATCTGCCAGCAGCTGGCCATTTCCAGGAGCAGCGTGAGGCCACTCGCCATGGAATGCAGGCAGCCTGCCTGCCTGATCCCTGCTGTGCCACCTGCCAGGACTCAGGGGCCGGTTGTCAGATGAGATTTGTCCTGCATTTTGGCGCCCCCTATCACTGGGGGCTCTGTGCCACCGTACTGTTTGTTACATGGTAAATCAGCCTTTGCAAGTGGAGTCAGCACAGTGGAAGCTGGGTTTTACACAGGCCAAAAGTATATTATACATAAAAAACTATATTAAAAGAACATTATTAAGTTTGCAAAAGTCAAGCACTCAAATGTTAGAAAATGCCAGAATGAAGGTTACCTGTGCAACCTTAATTTAGCCCTCTTGTGTAAATGATACAGTCATTAATTACATGCTTACATACTACTTTTTCCACCGGACCCTGCCCCATTCAGTGCACAGGATTCACATCCAACTACATTTGTCATTTTTGTTGCTGTTTTGTTACAGGGCGCACTTGTGGAGTGGACAAAAGGTTTCAAGGCAACAGACTGTGAAGGAGAGGATGTTGTTGATATGCTAAGAGAGGCCATTAAACGCAGAAATGTAAGGACTTCTATTCCCATCTATTTGGTTTGTTTAAACAGCTGCACCCCTTTCTAAATAATATGATTTCCTTTGCAGGAGTTTGACTTGGATATTGTAGCAGTGGTAAATGACACTGTTGGGACAATGATGACATGTGGCTATGAGGATCCAAATTGTGAAATTGGCTTTATTGCAGGTAACATACTAGTCAAATTACTTGTTTAAAATGAAAGTAAAATATTTAAATAATCAGTTGATTTGTGATAGAAAAAAATCTTACCACTGAGACAGATAAAGTCTGTCATAAGAACTATTAATGTTCGGAGAATTTGTGCTAGTTTGATAGCTCAGTGGTAATGATCTGCCCCAGGATGTAGGAGAATGGGATTAACTAATTTTCAGTCATTGGACTGATAGTGTGTTATGTTTCACAACCTACAAAAGATAAATTGGATACAAACATTAAATGTTTTCTGCTGGAAAGCTTTAAAATAAGACAACTATATTTCTTAGAATTCAGAACACAGAAAACCCCCCAAACGGAGGGAAACAAAATAGGTTGATCACTAAAACAGAGCAGCACAGCTCACCCCACCTTACTCTAGCTTTCTGCAAACTGACTGTGCGAGGTATAGATTGATCACACACTTTCCTACAAAGTCTTTAGCCTGCAAGCTGGACCAGGATTTAAAGTGACGGCTTATAATTTTTATTGTTTCTAATACACCACCCTGGGGCTGTGAATATAGCTGGGGGAAAAGCTGTGACATGTTCTGGATGAAGTTTCATCTCGTCCTCTAGTGTTACAATTTAAGGCTGTGTCTACACTGCTACTTTCAGTGCTAAAACTTTAGTCATTCAGCGGTGTGAGAAAACGCATCCCTGAGCAACAAAAGTTTTAGTGCTGAAAAGCGCCAGGATAGACAGTGCTGGATTGCAGCGATAAAGCTACCTCCTCTCGTTCTGGGTGTTTTGTTTTGTTTTGTTTAATCGCCAGGAGAGCTCTCCCCCAGCAATAGTGTGTGACTACACTGCCCATGTCTGCCATGGCCACGCTGTAACATGGGCAGTGTAGACACACCCTTAGTGGCCAGCCTGTAAAGCCTTATGTGTGGTGAGGACAGGGAAGGGTGTTTAAAGCAGAATATAATGAGGGAATCCTTAGAGACTGTGCTTAATATTGTAGGAAGATGATTAGTGCTTAATTCACAATGAAAGAGGTGCCACGGCTCAAGCACTTAGGTGCCAGGGCTTAAGCAATTGATTTACTTTCATAACTGATGTGGAAAGCCTAGAGATGCCAGGGCCCAGCCCTGGCACAAATTAAGCACTGAAGATGATGCTCAGCCTGCTTAACTATTTTTAGATTCAGATGTTATGTTCTTTTGGAGAATGTGTTCACATGCAGAGATGAGCTGTGAATCTGGAGTATCCTCCGAATAAAAGGACTCAGGGTTCATTGTAGTTGGGCAGATAAAGATGCCTGGCCAGTGTGTAGCAACACTGAATAAGCAAATATGACATGGGATAAAACAAAGTATGGTTGAGCCAAATAACTTCTACAGTAGCATGAGTTGTCTGGCCTGCAAAATGTGATGCAAATATCAATTGGGTAGTATTCAGTCACCTGACTCTGGGCCTTCCTACGCAGTCTCCTTTTCTCCAGTGAGCTTCCCATGAGGGCATTGCAGTAATAGGAAATCTCCAGTACTCTTAATTTCTATGGCAAATTCTGTGGAAAACCTACCTCAGTTCTGAATGTTTGTATTTCAGTGATGTAGAAGATACTATCAGAAAGGCCACTTGTTGACACTGATTTCTATTAAGATCTTGGGATGTCTTTGTAATACAGATCTGGTTCAGGAGAGTAATATTTAAATATTTCACAGTGTAGACACCATGATTTCCTTCTATGCATTTCAGCTACTCTGTAACTAGATGTGACTGAAGCCCTGTTGCTTTCTTCCAGGAACAGGTAGCAACGTGTGCTACATGGAAGAGATGAAGAATATTGAAATCATGGAAGTGACTGAAGGGAAAATGTGCATTAACACGGAATGGGGAGGATTTGGTGACAACGGGTGCATTGATAGTATCAGAACAAAATATGATAAAGAAGTGGATGAGGGTTCATTAAATCCTGGGAAACAGAGGTAAAGCTGATTTTATTGTTTTTAGATGATGAATAGGTTACTGCAACTTCCCTGAACCTGAACTGCCTTTTTTTTTAAGCAAGTAATTTACAAGGAGATTTTGGTATCGTAATTCATTTGCCAAACTATAAGTCATGCAGATTGCCTACATTCTTTATATCTGGACTAAGTTATTTCTCTGTCCCCACATCAACATTGCTAAAACAGGTGATTTGCAAAACAGAACACCTTTTAAGACACATGCAAAACATAAGCATGACAGTGTTATCCTGTCATCCTTTCACTTTACTGTTCCACTTGGCTTGACACTAGGATAAAATAATCAACTGTGAATACTTTCCAAATAAGGTTAATTATGAAAGTTTTGTATTAAAAACAAACTTCAAAATAAATCCTGTAAAAAATGAGTTGAGGAGGCTGAGTTTGGTTTTGCAAGGCCAGAACTTATCTGGATCTAATTTATATCAGCCACCAATGTTAAAGGTGGGGGAAGCTGGGTAAAATGTTAGTTAACCTAAAACTGGGACTTCAATCAATGCATTATATTTAATATTTTGTGTGTTCTTTCTCATTTCTTTATCTTCTTTGGAACATGAAATATTGTAACTAGTGTTTGCATTTGAAGTAATTGTAACATAATGTGTTTGTTGTTTTTTTTTTTTACAGCCAAGCAACAGTGCGTTTAGGCAGTGGAATTACCCGAGTTTTAAATATTTTTAGGGGATGTACTACCAATGATATTAAACAGAATTTGCCATCTTTTAATTACTTGTAAATATGTTTTGTAAAATAGGTATGAAAAAATGACCAGTGGAATGTATTTGGGTGAAATAGTGAGGCAAATTTTGATTGACTTAACCAAACACGGACTTCTGTTCAGAGGTCAGATTTCAGAATCGCTCAGGACAAGAGGAATATTTGAAACAAAATTCCTGTCTCATATCGAAAGGTAAAGTAATTCATTAGAGTGAGGTGGTTTCTGTCTTCTTTCATTGCCAATTGCCTCTGTGCAAATAGGAGCTATTGAGGTCAGGAAGTGACAAAATTCTGGCTCAAATCTTGAAATTTTCCCTGGGCACTGCTCCCACTGAAGTAAATGGAATTTGTCCGAGGGCTGGTCTACACTGGGACCTTATATTGGCATAGTTATGTGGCTTAGGTGGAGTAAGTATTATATCCATTTTAAAGAGAGATTATCTGAGGCACAGAGAGATTAAGTGACCAGCCAGGTTTACATTGAGACTCATCATTTTGTAAGAGTCCTGGCCCCAATCCCTTCTATAACCCCTAGTCAATATTCCATGGCAATATTCAATAGTCAAGGGCAAATATAGTGCCTATCTATAAAAAAGAGAAATAAGGACACCCAGGGAATTACAGACAAGTCATCTTAACTTCACTACCTGGAAAGATAATGGAGGATATGAACACCTAGATGATGATAAGGTGATAAGTAATAGTCAGCATGGATTTGTCAAGAACAAATCATATCAAACCAACCTAATAGGTTTTTTCTGACAGAGTAAAAAGTGTTGTGGATAAGGGGGAAGCAGCAGGTATGGTATATCTTGACTTTAGTAAGGCTTTGGATACCGTCTCATATTTTCTTAATTTGTTTGTTTATCAGACGGTCATGCAACCTAGGTGGAGCTATTATAAGGTGAGTGAACAACTGGTTGGAAAACCATTCCCAGAGAGTAGTTATCAGTGGTTCACAATCAAGCTAGAAGGGCATGCCCAGTAGGGTACCTCAGGGATCAGTTCTGGGTCCGGTTCTGTTCAGAATCTTCATCAGTGGTTAGATAATGGCATAGAGAGTACACTTACAAAGTTTGTGAATGATACCAAGCTGGGAGGGGTTGCAAGTGCTTTGGAGGACAGGATTAAAATTCAGAATGATCTGGAGCAATGTTCTGAAGTAAGTAGGATGAAATTCAATAAGGAGAAATGCAAAGTGCTCCATTTAGGAAGGAAGAGTCAGTTGCACACATACAAAATGGGAAATGACTGCCTAGGAAGTAGTACTGCGGAAAGGGATCTGCGGGTCATAGTGGACCACAAGCTAAATATGAGTCAGCAGTGTAAAACTGTTGTCCCCCCACATCCCAAAAAAGCTTTCTGAGATGTATTAGCAGGAGTGTTGTAAGCAAGACATGAGAAGTAATTCTTCCACTGTACTCCACAGCTGGACTATTGTGTCCAATTCTGGGTGCCACATTTCAGGAAAGTTGTGGACAAACTGGAGAAAGTCCAGAGGACAGCAACAAATATGACTAAAGGCCTAGAAAACGTGACCTACGAGGGAAGATTGAAAAATTGAGTTTGTTTAGTATAGAGAGGAGAAGACTGAAAGGGGACATAACAGTTTTCAAGTACATAAAAGGTTGTTACAAGGAGGAGGAGGTAAATTGTTCTTAACCTCTGAGGAGAGGACAAGAAGCAATGGGCTTAAATTGCACCAAGGGAGGTTTAGGTTGGACATTAGAAAAAATTTCCTGTCAAGGTGGTTAAGCACTGGAATAAATTGCCTATGGGGGTTGTGGAATCTTCATCACTGGAGATTTTTAAGAGCAGGTTAGACAAACACCTGTCAGGAATGGTCTAAATAATACTTAGTCCTGCCATGAGTGGAGGGGACTGAACTAGATGACCTTTCCAGGTCCTTTCCAGTCCTATGATTCTGTGATTCCCCCACAAAAACATGGAGTATTCCCCTTCCTAGAAGGCTGTTAAAAATAGGAGCGGGGGTGGGGAGGGAGTTGCATAACTATTTTGTAATTGTTAGGTAAGAATGGGGATAATCACTCCTAACCATGTCATCTTAAAAATCCTACCACCGTGCACAGCCTTTCTCATTCACAGTGTTTGCTGAGGCACTCAAGTGTTACTACCTTTACAAAAAGAGTATTAATAACGGATTATGAAAAAGAACTGTGCTCTGAATGTACATGTGTATGCATGTGTGTGGGTGCTTGTCCATGATCTTCAGAGTAAAATCACTTTTTGATCCTGAAGGAAAAGATGCTAAAAAAAAAAAAATAGGGTTGCTGACATGTGACCCTTTGGTGGTAGATTTTCAAAGGCAGAAATGGCAGTGAGGTGCCTAATTCCTACTGATTTTCAATGAGAAGTGCCCAACAGCTATTTGTGCTTTTTAAAAACTCATTCCTCTTAAGTGGTATTCATAGCAATTACAGAAGGGCTCAAGATGTAAAATTTGGATTTGGATTCCAGTCAGAACCTCCCTCTCAATTAAGGATGTTTGGGCTTTTCTTCAGAGCTAATCTCTAACAATTTGGTTTCATTTGTAAGACTAAAAATCTGAAAGTACACACAAAAGTTGCTGTTGTGTTTGTATGAACACAGTGACCGGCTAGCCCTTCTTCAGGTTAGAAGAATTCTGCAGCAGCTTGGATTGGACAGCACTTGTGATGACAGCATTATCGTAAAGGAGGTGTGTGGTGCTGTCTCAAAGAGAGCAGCTCAGCTATGTGGAGCAGGACTGGCTGCTATAGTAGAGAAGAAGAGAGAAAACAGTAATCTAGAGCACTTGAAAATCACTGTTGGAGTGGATGGAACTTTATACAAACTACACCCGCAGTGAGTACTTTGTTCCTTCTTTGCCTTAGTGTTGACTTAAGAGTCCATTAAGAAAACAAACAAAACTGTATTCAATAGTCTGTTTAGATGATAGAAACTGAAAGGTTATCCTCAAGAAATGAATGTGTATTCCTGAAGTCTACTTATTAATTTGGTCTAAGGATTGGAAACTGCCAAGAGAGAGGCTCAAAGCAGTGCCGCCTTGTACTGTATTGGTTCAAAGCAGCTTGACTGAAGAAAGGGAAACTTGCTGCTGAGGTTATAATGATTGATTCTGAGTTAAACAGAGGAGCTAGTTTCCAATCTTCTAACTTCCTCAGCAAGCAAGAAATGAAGGTTTCTCTTTTTAGTTAAATACATTTAGAAACTGCCTAAACTCTTTTTATACAGTATAAATGCCTAGATACAACGGGCGCTGACCTGGTTGGTCCTAGAAGAGAATACAATATAAATGTTAACTAATAATGCAATATAAAAGCATATTTATCATCTCATTAATTTATAGTAAGTCAGCTCTATTCTTGTGCCAAGCCAACAGCTGCATCTGTCAAACACTGTGTGCCTCTCTGGTTCATTTAGCACATGTATTATCCTTAACATATTTCCTTTTTTATGGCCTTTTTGGATGCTTAAAATGTATTAAAATTCCAGTTAGGGGGAGGAACCCGGCCCCCCTCCCAATCTCAGTCAAAAGGAAATCTTCATACTGGAAACCTGTAACGGAAGAAGTTTCTAATGGTTCTAAATGAATCTTTGGCATTTTAGACCTTTAACATTTTTGGTGATGACTTTGGCCAAATTTTTGCCAAAGAGGTGGCCTTGTTCAAGTGGAAGGTTACGCTAGTTGCTGAGGTTATATCCATGTTCCCTGAATGAGGTCTAACGAGGGGAGAGGAAGGTATTTGCTGCCAAACTAGCCACATCAGAAGACCCGCTTTGCAGAAGGAAGACTGCCTATCATCCTCAGTAGTTTCTAAAATATGAGGCTTCTCTGCTCTCTTCAGTTCATGATGGTAGGGAAGGTAGGAAAACTGAATGAAAACTGACCAAGATGGGAAGTGCAACTTTTTTTGTTTGCAGTTAAAATGTTTCCAGATTACATTAACTTTTCACACATTTTATACAGAGGAATTTATAGTTGCCATCTCCCAACTGACCAACTTAGGCTATGGAAACGTTTCCATAGATTGAACTACACTTCTACCCTGATATAACGCTGTCCTCAGGAGCCAAAAAATCTTACCGCGTTATAGGTGAAACCGTGTTATATCGAACTTCATTTGATTTGCCGGAACGGGCAGCCCCCCCGCCCCCAGCGCAGGGCTGTTTTGCAGCGTTATATCCGAATTCGTGTTATATCGGGTGGCGTTATATTGGGGTAGAGGTGTATTTTCTTTTGGCATCTCTTCTTCCCTTCTTTTCTCTCCTGAATCACCTGCAGTACAAATTCCTGCATTAGCTCCTGATGGGACTTCATCATCAGATCCCCTTGGCCCCTAAAAAGCTCCATGTTCACTATTGCACCCCTTGGAACAGGCAAAGTGAAATTCCCCTAAAGTGCAATGGGTGAGATGGCAAAGAGTTGGCTAGGCTAGTAGCGCCACAGAAGGCCTCAGTGCTTCTTTATATTAAAAGAATCTGGAACCCAGTGTTGCCTGCTGCTGCGTACTAGAGAGAGAAACAACATTAAGTGACACATGGTTCCCTCTGAGGAAATGGGTCCTCTTCTCTCACAGTCTCACAGGATGGAAGAATTTGTTTCTGTTTCCTGTTGTAGGAGGCAGAATATACTGAAGGGACAGGGGGAGAACCAAAGGAAGATGTTGTTTGATGCACTCTTATTTGTTTGGCCCCTTGCTTCCTATAGGTGAAACAAACCTTTTTTAGTCTGGGTTAGTGAAAAAAGGATGTGAACAACATGGATGCACTCAGGATCCCTTATTCCTGGGGGTACATTATGGTGGTCATATATGATAATTATGAGCATAAAATCAGCAAACTAAAAATTTCAGAATACACAATAATTAAATAAGTGGTGATTTAAATAATTTATAAAAAAGTAGAAATGATCACTCCGTTTACACATTGTAAAGTGTTGGTTTCTTTTTCCTTTTAGTTTTTCTGGGATTTTACGGGAAACAGTGAAAGAAATGGCACCTCAGTGTGATGTGACTTTCATGCTGTCTGAAGATGGAAGTGGAAAGGGAGCTGCCCTAATTACTGCTGTGGCAAAAAGACTGCATAATGTTGGAGAAAATTAAAAACAAAGATAAATATTTAAGTAAAGTTGTACAAGTGCATTAGAGATTTTCTCAATGACTACACAAAATAACTTGGGTGGAAACCAATAAGAAATACCCACTATGAGCTAGCAGCTAGACTAGAACCACCGCCAATGCAGAACAAGTCAAATCTTTGACTCACCGTAACTTGGGTGGAGGTTGGAGTATCCTCATGCTAGTTAGCACTATATTCTGGGTTATTACAATAGACTCATTGCTGCTACATGATCAAATGCCATACATAGTGTGATAGAGCAGGTCACATAAATGTAATTTTTTCCCCCCAAAAATCAGCTTTTGAAGTGCTTAATTGATCTCCTGCCCCACTAATGTTAACCTGTGAGTTTGTCACTCAGTTTTTCAGGGTTTTAGGGGTTTTTAGCCTTAGTTTGGTCTGCCTCAGTGAGTATCGAGATTCTGGTACTGTACATCTCTAGTGGGTATATTTGTTCATTTTTGTTCTTTAAAATAGATATACAAATTGGAATAAATTAATTAACTTTGTCTAATGAAACATTATGGTCAATGAAATGTATTACTACTAGGGCTGTCAAGTGATTAAAAATTAATCTCAATTAATCGCATGATTGAAAAAATTAATTGAAAGATTAAAAACTTAATCGTACCATTAACCAATAATAGAGTACCATTATTTAAATATTTTGGATTGTTTTCTACACTTTCAAATATATTGATTTCAATTATAATACAGAATACAAAGTGTACAGTGCTCACTTTATATTTCACTTTTTATTACAAAAGTGCCATGTGAATGCCTGTTCTCACTTTCAGGTGACATTGTAAATAAGCAGGCAGCATTATCTCTCGAAAATGTAAACAAACTTATTTTTCTTAGTGATTGGCTGAACAAGAAGTAGGACTGAGTGGACTTGTAGGATCTAAAGTTTTACATTATGTTGTTTCTGAGAGCAGTTATGTAACAAAAAAAGCTACATTTGTAAGTTGCACTTTCATGATAAAGGGATTGCACTTCAGTATTTGTATGAGGTGAATTAAAAATATTTTTTGTTTATCATTTGTACAGTGCAAATATTTGTAATAAAAATAATATAAAGTGAGTGCTGTATACTTTGTATTTGAAATCAATATATTTGAAAATCTAGAAAAACATCAACAATATTTAATACATTTCAATTTGGGCCTTTTTCTTATATAGAATTGGTATTCTATTGTTTAACAATGCGATTAGAATTGTGATTAATCGCTATTAATTTTTTAATCACAATCTTTTGAGTTAATTGTGTGAATTAACTGCAAGTAATGGACAGCCCTAATTACTACATTTTTACTGTCTTGGTTCCAGACTAGTTATAATACAGTGCACCCACATATGGTTAGAAAGTGGATGTACTGTACAAAAATCAACTGCAGCCCATAGGAGAGTGTACTCTGAGCTGTTTTTTGGTCTCAGGCTATTTCATGGCCTGGGGCCCTTATTTATAGCCTCCACCTGTGAATCAGATCCAATCACAAAATGCTGTCTTGCTGGACTGGCCGCTTCTCAGCACCTGCCTGCTGGGCTTCTCTTCAGAACAGGGCTCACTGCTCCCTGTAGGATGACCAGATAGCAAGTGTGAAAAATTGGGACGGGAGTGGAGGGTAATAGCCACTTATATAAGAAAAAGGCCCGAATATCTGGACTGTCCCTATAAAATCTGGACATCTGGTCACCCTAGCTCCCTGCCCCTCAGCCTTTAAAGGGACAGACCACCCTATTACACCTCTTTTAATCTCCATGTCCCAGGAATGTTTTCTAGAACAAGACCACATTAATTTCTCTGGTTCTTGTTTTCCTTCTAGTCTTTCCTCCCCATTCAAATTTTAAAAATCAGATTGTTTCCATTTTGTGGAAATGTTTCTCTTTCCTCTTTCTTAGTCCCCTGGCTGCTGATCTGCATGTCTCCAGTCATGCTAAATTAACTCTTGTGGGAACAACATGTTTTGTTGCTCACTCCAAAAGTGACTCTTCAGTGACATGGGGTGAGCAGCAGAGACACAGGCTGATGTGAACTTTTTAAACCTATCAGTAGTACCTGAGCTCAGCAGCCAGGCAGTTGATAAAGATGGTTTATTAATGGGCAAGGGCCAACCAGTGGGAGATGAAACAGGAATGCCTGTTTGACATTTATCAGTGGGACATGGACAGTAAAATAGGTTGAGATTTATAGAAATCTTGAAAATAGTCAATACCCTTGGGTGTGACTTAAAAAAATCACACACTTACTTATTTAATGGATTGCCAAATGAAATGAAATAATATGTAGCACAAAGAATCAAAATGGCAAACCTCTGGTTTCCAATCTCAGCTGCTTCCATACCCTCTTAATCCTCTGTCCACACATATTCCTGTGTACTTGTGCTGGGAGCACAGCAAGACACAGCATTTGTGCTGACAGCAGGGGCTTGGATTCATCCATAACTATTGTGCCCTGTGTTAAATAGTTGGCTTCATGTTAACAATAACATAAAAACTGAAATAAGATTGAAAATATAAGCCTAGCAACAATGAATCACATTTTTTAAGATACAGTACATTCACTATATATTTTTTTAAAAGCTGGTCAATAGCATCTTTCACTGCGACATATTGAAATTACCGAATGCATGAAAAAAATAAAGCAAACTAATGAAATTGAAAATGATTTTCACTTGCTAAAGAGCTAATGTATCAATTTTGTTTCTGGGCTAGCTGGAGAAGGTAAATGCATATTTAATATTTAAGAACAGACTACTCATGTGCTGGGATTTGGTGGTTCCCAGTGAGTCTGATGCTGGGTAGAAATCATGGGACTTCAATCCAATGCGATTCAATTCAATTTAATAAAGCTTTATTCGACATGTGCACAAAGAAAGCCACTGGTACAAAGAATCAGGCAGAGTCCCTCCAGCAAGGAACCCTTCCCCTTGCTACTTTATAGCATATGGTGCTTATATAACAAGTTATATAACAACTTACATAACATGAACCTCTAACCAATCAGTCCACATGCTGAGCTCACACCCCTCCCCGTGGCCTTCTCCAGAATGTTCTGAGGCTGATGAGCCACAGCATGCTTCCCTATGCATAAGCACCCTGTAAACCACATTTTATCTAAAATAAACACAACCATACCCTTCACATGCAATCGTATTACAAACAGAAGCGAATGCATCACATACATGTTTTCATGATCTCCCACAAGTAGTTTAACAATTCTACATTTATTTTTCATTATATCTTTGTTCAGATTTAACAATACCACTTGATCAGATTTTCCCATGAAATACTGACTCTTCACAGAAAATTGTTTTTAGTAAGTAAGAGAAGCAGGCACTATTTGGAACCAACTTTTTCAAAGCAACAAGCAGTTGTAAATCATGTGGTGATGAGCATCTTAGAAAAACATTAGATAGGGTGAGTGGGTTTCTTCTTTCAGAGCTGTAGGTACTAATTCAAACATACCGTACAGTACTCCCTACTGAAAAAAGGTGGGTAGTTGGAGACAAGTGACCTGCATCAAATTTTTTTTATATACATTCAAATGCTGTTGCAGGAACAATTACACGATCCCTGCATAGCCAATTTTAACTTCAATAGCAATCCCACAACATCAGCTGACTCAAAGTATCCCGGCTATATATGATAGAGGATGAATATTTGATTTGTATTAGTTTTGTAAAGGAATACTAGCAATTGTCAGGCCATAATGTTAGCATGAATATTTAAAAACAAGTAGGTATTAACTGGCGAAAACAGAAATGGTCAGTGCTGCCACATTCTGAGTCCACACCCAACCCAGGATCAGAGGAGTTAAAATGATTGCGGCCTTTAGGGAAAGAATTGCAATGTTCACCTGACAGTGCTGGGACCTGATAGCATCTCTTGGGTCCTGCTAAACTTCTGTGCAAATGGGCTTAAACTCGTATTTATGTCCCAGAGTGAAGAATGCTCTTGTGAGAAGTGCAGTGTGTTCTGGACTGTCGGTACTAGGGAACCCTAAAGTGCAGAGGAATCTGAATGGAGCTGTGAGACTCACTGGAAAAGCTATTGGCTCCCACTGGAGGGAGATGGGTCTTGGCCGGCGCCCACTTGCATTGTGAATGGGGAGATTCATTATAGTCCCCTCAAAGAGGGGAGAGAGTATGGTCCAGTAGTATACGATACATTCTTAGGTTTAAAGAATCACTTTTATAGAGCTCCTATTTTATTTATACAACTGTTGGTTTGATTTCTATTAAAATATGTAGGATTTTCCTATAAAATATGTAATATTCATTTATCTAAAAAAATACCTAACAGTCCCTTTAATCCATTAAAGATGATTCATAGATTCATAGACTCTAGGACTGGAAGGGACCTCGAGAGGTCATCGAGTCCAGTCCCCTGCCCTCATGGCAGGACCAAATACTGTCTAGACCATCCCTGATAGACATTTATCCAACCTACTCTTAAATATCTCCAGAGATGGAGATTCCAAACCTACCTAGGCAATTTATTCCAGTGTTTAACTACCCTGACAGTTAGGAACTTTTTCCTAATGTCCAACTAAAATCTCCCTTGCTGCAGTTTTAAGCCCATTGCTTCTTGTTCTATCATTAGAGGCTAAGGTGAACAAGTTTTCTCCCTCCTCTGATGACACCCTTTAGATACCTGAAAACTTCTATCATGTCCCCTCTCAGTCTTCTCTTTTCCCAAACTAAATAAACCCAATTCTTTCAGCCTTCCTTCATAGGCCATGTTCTCAAGACCTTTAATCATTCTTGTGCTTCTCTCTGGACCCTCTCCAATTTCTCCACATCTTTCTTGAATTGCGGTGCCCAGAACTGGTACAATACTCCAGTTGAGGCCTACCAGAGCAGAGTAGAGCGGAAGAATGACTTCTCGTGGCTTGTTTACAACACACCTGTTAATGCATCCCAGAATCATGTTTGCTTTTTTGCAACAGTATCACACTGTTGACTTATATTAGCTTGTGGTCCACTATGACCCCTAGATGTCTTTCTGCCATACTCCTTCCTAGACAGTCTCTTCCCATTCTGTATGTGTGAAACTGATTGTCCTTCCTAAGTGGAGCACTTTGCATTTGTCTTTATTAAACTTCATCCTGTTTACCTCAAGACGGTTTCTTCAATTTGTCCAGATCATTTTGAATTATGACCCTTCCTCCAAAGCAGTTGCAATCATTCCCAGTTTGGTATCATCTGCAAACCTATAAACGTACTTTCTATGCCATTAGCTAAGTTGTTGATGAAGATAATTGAACAGAGATGGTCCCAACAACAGACCCCTGCAGAACCCCCTTGTTATACCTTTCCAGCAGGATTTGGGAACCATTAATACTACTCTCTGAATATGGTTATCCAGCCAGTTATGCACCCACCTTATAGTAGCCCCAACTAGTTGTATTTGCTTAATTTATTGGTAAGAATATCATGCGAGACTGTATCAAATGCTTACTAAAGTCTAGGTATACCACATCCACTGCTTCTCCCTTATCCACAAGGCTCGTTATTCTATCAAGAAAGCTATCAGATTGGTTTGACATGATTTGTTCTTTACAAATCCATGCTGGCTATTCCCTATCACCTTTACCACTTCCAAGTGTTTGCAGATGATTTTTTAATTACTTGCTCCATTATCTTCCCCGGCACAGAAGTTAACTAACTGGTCTGTAGTTTCCTGGGTTGTTTTTATTTCCCTTTTATAGATGGGCACTATATTTGCCCTTTTCTAGTCTTCAGGAATCTCTCCTGTCTCCCATGACTTTCCAAAGATAATAGCTAGAGGCTCAGATACTTCCTCTATTAACTCCTTGAGTATTCTAGGATGCATTTCATGCAGGCCTTAGTGGACTTGCAGGCATCTAACTTTTTCTAAGTGATTTTTAACTTGCTCTATTTTTTATTTTATCTTCTAACCACCCCTTCCCATAAGCATTCACTATGTTAGACATTCCTTCAGACTTCTACAGTGAAGACCGAAACAAAGAAGTCATTAAGCATCTCTGCCATTTCCAAGTTTCTGTGTTACTGTTTCTCCCTCCTCACTGAGCAGTGGGCCTACCTGTCCTTGGTTTTCCTCTTTGCTTCTAATGTATTTGATAAAAAGTCTTCTTGTTTTCCCTTTTATTTCCTGTAGCTCATGTTTGAGCTCATTTTGTGCCTTTGCCTTTCTAATCTTGCCCCTGCATCCTGTGTTATTTGCCTATATTCTCCTTTGTAATCTTGACTCTAGTTTCCATTCTTTATATGACTCCTTTTTATTTTTAGTCATGCAAGATCTCGTGGTTTAAGCCAAGGTGGTCTCTTTTGCCTATTTTCTATCTTTCCTACCCATCGGAATAGCTTGCTTTTGGCCCTTAATAGTGTCCCTTTGAAAAACTGCCAACTCTCCTCAGTTGTTTTTTCCCCTCAGTCTTGATTCCCATGGGACCTTACCTATCAGCTCTTTCTGAGCTTACCAAACACCTTCTTGAAACTATTGTCTCTATTTTGCTGTACTCCCTTCTACCCTTCCTTAGAATTGCAAACTCTGGATGATTTCATGACCACTTTTCAACCAAGCTCCCTTCTACTGTAAAATTCTTAAATGGAGTTTTCTCCCTATTTGTTAAAATCCAGTCTAGAAACAAGCTTCCCCACCAGATAGCTTATTTCTACCTTCTGAAATAAAAAGTTGTCTTGCAATGCCGTCCAGGAACTTAATTGGATAGTCTGTGCCCGCGGTGTTATTTTTTCCCAACATATATCTGGATAGTTGAAGTCCCCCATCACTACCAAATCTTGGGCTTTGGATGATTTTGATAGTTCTTTAAAAAAAAAGCCTCATCCACCTCTTCCACCTGGTTAGGTAGCCTTAAGTATACTCCTAGCATGACATCACTCTTGTTTATACCCCTTACTTATCCTAACCAGAGGCTCTCAACACTTCCATCTCCTATGTCCATCTCCACCTCAATCCAAGTGTGTACATCATTTTAATATAAAAGGCAACAACCTCCTCCCTTTTGCCCCTGTTCTATCCTTCCTGAGCAAACTATACCTATCCACACCAATATTCCAATCATGTGTATTATCCCATTCAAGTTTCAGTGATGCCACAATGGTCATACTTGTATTTATTATTAGCACTTTCCAGTTTCTTCTGCTTATTACCCATACTTCTCACATTTGTATATAGGCATCTAAGATACTGGTTTGATCTTTGCCTCCCAGTTTGCCCTGACTCTCCTTTCTCTCTGCCATTATAGCTACTCTCCCTCTTGTTTCCGACCCATCTCCAGGTCTTTCATGTTCCTCATTACCTGTGGGCTTTGCTCACCTGTCCCCGTCGAACTTAGTTTAAAGCGCACTCCTCACTAGGTTAGCCAGTCTGTGTGCAAGTAGGGTCTTTCCCCTCCTTGAAAGGTGAACGCCATCTCTGCCTAGCAGTCCTTCCTCGAATAGCATCCTTTGGTCGAGGAAGCCAAAAGCCCCTCCTGGCGGACACCATCTTTGCGAGCAGGCATTCCCTCCATGATGCCTCTGTCTCTGCCCGGCCCTACCTTTGAACAGGTGAAGAACAAGAAATACCACTGCGCTCCCAAACTCCTTCACCCGTATCCCAGAGCCCTGTAGGTCTCTTTATCCGCTCGGCTCACACCTCGGCAGTATCATTTGCGCCACATGTGTGAGTAGCATGGGGTAGTAGTCAGAAGGCTGGATAATCCTCGATCCAGTAACATTTTGGATACAAGCCCCTGGCAGGCAGCCTCCCGAGATGAAATGTCAGGGCGACAGATGGGCGTCTCCGACCACCACTACCCTACGTTTCCTATTTTCAGTTGGCACAGACCTCCCAGCCTTAGGGGTACAAGGCTTCTCCTCCTTTACTGTAGGGGGTGATTCTTCTCTCTTGTATCAAGAAGAGCATAATGGTTACCTATTGCCATGGCAGAGAGGGTTGCAGCAGGAGTGGAGCACTGCCTGCTGCAGAAAGTAATCAGCTGCCAGTGTCCACCCTGAGCCATCTCTCCTCCACCAGTGGTGTGTCAGCAGTCCTGTGAACTGGGACAGCTACCTCAGCTGTCTCCACATGGACACTGTCCAGGAATGTTCATGGATACGGATGCTCCTCAACCTAGCTACCACCTCCTGTAGCTCTCCATCTGCTGCCTGAGAGATTCCACCAGTAGACACCTTTCACATTGGATGCCCCCCCAGCCTGGATATCAGTAAGTGGAAATTGCAAGTTACAGTCTTTGCAAACCACACCAGAATCTGGGTAGAAGCATCCATGCTCTGTGCTCTGTCTGGCTACAGCGCAGTGGGGAGACAGAAGCAGTGCTGCCACGGTGTTGCGGGTCTTCCTAACCATTGTAAGCCTCCCTCTGTCAAACTCCTCTCAAACTCCCCTGTCTGCAGCTCCTGTCTGCTCTGCTACTGCTTTATGATGATAGAGATGTATGTACGGCAAAGCATATTACCTTGTTGGAAGTAGGAGCCTAAGGTTGATCTACACCAGGGTTAGGCAACCTTGGCACGCGATGCCAAAGCGGCACGTAAGCATGATTTCAGTGGCACTCTCACTGCCCGAGTCCTGGCCACTGGTCCAAGGGGCTCTGCATTTTAATTTATTATTTTAATGAAGCTTCTTAAACATTTTAAAAACCTTATTTACTTTACATACAACAATATTTTAGTTATATTATAGACTTATAGAAACAGACCTTCTAAAAATGTTAAAATGTATTACTGGCACGCAAAACCTTAAGTTAGAGTAAATAAATGAAGATTTGGCACATCACTTCTGAAAGGTTGCTGACCCCTGATCTATACAGTTTGAGTCCCAATTTAACAAAATGAGGATAGTCAAACTGGTGCAAAACCTTTGTATGGACACTCTTATTTTAGATTAGAAAAGTCCTATTTCTCTCTTTTTTTGTATATAAATAAGCCCTTAGAAAACTGGAGCTAAGTAACGTACACCTCAGCTGCAGTGTGATATGCTAGCCCAACAATATAAAATTTTTGTGGCTTCATTTTACACTTAGTGTAGGTGTTACGGAATCCGATCATGTGATTGCAAAATGCTACTCACACAGTAAATGGAAATCATTGTCTAAAGATATCTCAAACTGCTAAGAACATTGTTCTAGTCCACATTTTTAGTTTAACCTTCATTTAAGCAGCAGGGGCACCATAAATCCAAACACTGTCCACACAGATATGATAAAACATCAACAGAACAGTGATACGTCATAGCAGCAGGGGAGGCTCTGATTTCTGAAGGTGGATAGGGAAATAATAAACAAGGTTCTGACGTGCAGTCTCTCGCTCTCTCTGTCTCTATTTCTCTAAAGAGATGAGGATTGGCAGCTATTGGGCTATGGAAAGGTGAGGTACAGTACTTCACAGTGATTTCCTAAAGAGCCTGTTAGCTACAGCTTTTAGGATCTATACACTTCATTACTTTCAGCTTACGCTAAAATAAGATAAATTCTTCTATAACCAGCTAACAATATGGTACATTGTTTCTGATAATGCCAACATAAAATGTGAAAGGAATGTTGCAAACTTACAGTCTCACAGGTACATGTTTTAAGAAGTTGAACTAAAATCCTTTACACAGCAATACCTTCTTCTGCTTTAGCTGAGATTTAAAATAAAAAAAACTTCAGATGAATATCTGTTACCCAGCACACAGTACATTGAAAAAGTATGCAGATTAATTATATGTATAACTAGCATAAAAACTCTTGCAGCAGATTTATAATAAAGTGAGTTACTTCAAGTTGTCTGTGTTCTGTGATTCCTTCATTTTGTTTTTTTCCCCTTCAATATCTTTTCGTTTTTTTTGTGCTTCAGGTTCTTTAGTGTCTTCCCTCTGTTTGCCTACTTTTTGAAATTGCCACTTTTTTTTTCTTGGTGACAGGAGAGCTGACAATTGTAGGCTTGATGCAAAAATTAGTGGGTGAGGTTCTATGGCTTGTGAAGGAGGTCAGACAAGACTTATGACTCTGTGAAAGAATGGTCTCAAAGATACCTTCCTCTCCCATTTCCCCGTTCCTTCTTGCTATTTATCCTGCCTTAGATGAATGGATGTACACTGGCTACCAGAAGGTTGTTACATTTGCTTCTGACTTAGAATCTAGAGTAAATGGGTGTAATAGATCATTACTGAGATGTTTCCCTTGGTAACTCTGACAAACCAGTGTTCAGAAGTAAATATAGGCTCACTTGTAAATCCTTCAGAAATCCCTGATTATAGCAAATCACTGAATATCTAGTCTTGGGAGCTCAGTTTTATACAGGATTAGAAGAATCATATAAAGAAGTGTAGGGCCAAAATGTAGTGGTCCTCAAAACTTAATACAAGAAGAAATGTTTTCATGATGTATTTTCACTGAAATCTAAAGAAACATGTTCCTGGGGGATTTAAACATTCTCCTGTTGTGTTAGGAACCCAAACACAATGGTAGTGTGCTAGAGAGAGAGAGAGTTCTCACTTCCTTTTCCTGCCAAGGTGTCTCCTTCAGCGAGTTCTCTGGATGTGATGGTGGAAGAGTGAGTCTGTTTGGAAACCGATGCAGAAGTTACTGTGCACAGATTGGTGGATCTTGTGGTGCTATCACTTGATGTTATGAGCTTTATTCCTGTGGGTGCCTGGGAGTTTGTGCCCATAGGCTGGAGATACCTGTGGGCAGTGATGAGCTGCCAAAATATTAACAACCGGTTCCCTCCTCCTCACCCCACGAGGGGGTCATCCCCCCTACCCCCGGGACTCCTGCCCCATGCAACCTCCCACATTCCTTGAGACCCCTGCCCCATCCATCCCGCTTTCCTGTCCCCTAACTGCCCCCTGCCACCCCATCCAACCCCTCCTCTTATTCCTGATGGCCCTCTGGGACCCCTGCCCCATCCAACCACCCCTTCTCTCTGTCCCGACTGCCCCTGGAACACCTGCCCCTGACTGCCTCCCACAGCCCCATCCAACCCCTGCTCCTTCCTGACTGCACCTCCCCCGGGACCCTTGCCCCCATTCAATTCCCCTGTTCCCTGCCCTCTGACCACCTTGAGCCCCGACCCTAATCCACCCCCCGCCCTCTATCCAACACCCCGTCCCTGCTCCCTGTCCCCCTTACCGCGCTACCTGGAGCCGCGCCGGCCAGCTAGTTGGCTGGAGTTGGGGCCGGGGCCGGAGACTCGCGGCGCCTAGAGCCCGCCTCGTGCCCTCCGCCCCAGCTCACCTGCAGGAAGCTGCTATTTCCTTCTCAGTCCTCCCAGGCTTCCCGCGCTAACAGCTGATTGGCAGGAAGCCTGGAGGGGGAGCCTTCCGAGGAGGAGGCAGAGGTAGAGCTGGAGCAAGATGAGCTGGGGCCCAGGGCAGGGAGCTGCTGCAGCTTTTGTTAAATTTAAAAGCCTTTTACTACAGTTCTAAAAGGGTTTCTAAATTTAACAACTGGTTCCCGCGAACAACCGATGGGAACCGGCTCCAGCTCACCACTGCCTGTGGGGAAGCTGACATGGGAAGTGTACTGGGAGTGGGGAAGGATTTGGGGTGAAGGGACAGATAATAGGTGTAGGTACTGAAATGGGGAAAATTTGCGTTGCAGCTGGTGGCTGTTGGGGAGCAACTGCCAACTGGAGCCTATGGTATGAAGGTGGTGAAACTACATTCCTTTACTCTGGGAAGTGGTTTGCAAAGCATGTCCACCACTTTAAACTCTGTATGGGGTCCAGAGGAGGGGAAGGAATGCAATGGAGCTCTGCCACAGTTGGATTGTATCAGAAATTTAGGGGTAAAAGGCAGTTTAGCAGCAATACCTGTAGTGTCCCCTTCCTCTGTAAGTGGACGGGGGGTAATGCTGCAGTCTCCTCTGTTGCAGGGCTCCATTCACTTTAAGGACCTCCACCCAGGGGAATATTAAAGGTATGAGTCTACCAGAGGGAAAAATAGCTCAAAAGAAGCATTTTTTAGAATCTGAAGTGGGGTCTTCTGATGAGGGAGCACAAAATCCAGTTGTGAGTGAACAGTGAAGGAATAAATGACAGAATGGAAGGAGCTGAGCGGTCTGTTTCCAGACATGGGTCTCTTGAAGGGCTGTTTAGGAAGAAAACTTGTGCAGCCGTCAGTCCGTTAAGCCAGGCTTCTGGGGAAGATTCCTTGCAATGGAAACCTTATCCTAGGATGCCTTTGCAAAGATAACGTGATTAAACTGCACTATGCAGGGGACACATGCAAATGTCTCACTAGGGATGATGTTGTTGGAACTCTGTTAAAATATTTTAGGACCGTCTCCTGCACAATTGTAAGCTGTGATACACCTGTCAGGTAGCAGAGAATTCAATGTCAGCTTTTACTCTTGTAGTGAAGTGGCATTTTTCTGGGAGCAGTTTGGCAAACAAAAGGAGACAAGAACTTTAAAAAACACTGACTGTTGTATTTGCAATCGTGTTCTTTCATGCCTGGTTATGAATATAAAAAGAATAGAAACTTCATATTTTTGAAAGAGGGTTAAAAAAATCCAAACCTTAAATTAGAAAGAAATTGACTGGACAGAGATTTACATAAAAGCTTTTTTCTTTTTTGCAAGGGAGGATGGATGCTATTTGGAAAAGGAGTAGAAGATGAGCGGGGAGAATTGTAACACTAAGGCCTGATTTCCCTCTTGGTTATACGTCAGGTATAACAACTGAAATCAATGGAGCTATACTGGTGCAAAGGGGTGGAGAACTGGTTCCCTTAAATAAAAGGAATAGAGAAAGAGGCAAAATAAGAAGATAAATTAAAAAACATTGAAGCGCTGTGATCAAGGATGCAACTGACCTAATTGTTTATCGGAAGGGCTGGGGAGATGGGAAGTTGCTGCTCCATTCTGTCCCTGCACTCTGTCCTTTCCCTTGTGTAAGTTCTCTTACCATTGGTTAGCTCCCGAGGGGTGGTTCTCTTGGTAAGAAGATGAAAAGTGGTGTTCTCCTTAGAGGACAGATTCTCCATGGCCCTTGCAGCTTGTGTAGTCATTGTCACCTGTGCAAACTGAGTATAAAAGGCTACTACTGGTGTAAGTGAATGGAGAATTCTGATCCATTAGCATTTTACATGTAATCTGTTTAGGTGTAAAGGACACAGAAAATTTAAGGTAGTGGGGAAGCAGGACCACAAAGTCTCCCCCCTTTGATGTGCATTGTGTAGCTCTCTGCCTACCAATGTCTGTATTGTCTCTGCTCTAAGCCCGTCTCCAGACATGAGGTGCCAGCCTCAAATGTATAATAATCACGATACAGGTCCCCAAAATCATGAGATTTCAAAAAGTAATGAAGATTGGGTTTTATTTACCTTCTGGCTTTGGAGCCTTTAGGACTCACGTTTTCAAGCTTTTTCTCTGTAATTAGAGGGCTAAAGCTTAGGTTTTTTTAACTTAAAATGGACATTTTCAAGTAACCAAAGGTCTCCTGGAGGTAGGGCTTTAAGAAAAATCTCAGACATTGAGCGACACAGCAGCATACTGTCTAGTGGCTCAGCTGTGGGCCTGCAGCTGATGCTTACAGGGCAGTCAAGGAGAAGGACATCAGCTCTTCACATCTGCTGCAAGAAAGAAATAGGTGGGCCAACTAGCCCTCAAGACCACAGCAAAGGAGACAGCCTGGAGAAGTAAAGGAAATGGGACCATAGAGAGTGTCTGTTTTCCTGGGCAAATAAGACTCATCTCTGCCCATTCACAGCCTAGCCTGTCAAGCTTGCTTTCAACTCAGATTTCGCACAAGTGCTCACTCAGCAGGGATGAAGTCTCCTCCTCCCTGCTTAATGGCAGCCTGCTGGGCCCAAAGACTCTGTGTCCTCTGTGGTTGAGCGTAAATTAGTAGAGCACTGGCAACAGCATCTGGACCATGAATTACCTGTCAGGTATCACTCAGCTAGTGTGATTGTTGCCCACTCATACTGCCTTTGTTCTGCCTTTTATCCCAGCCCACGTGACTCACCAGCAGAGTTGTGAGGAGTGAGGAAGTGTTCTCTCTAGTTCTTATGCTCAGCTCAGCGGCTAGAGGCTCAGCTCAGATCTGTTGAACAGTCAGTCAAAGCTTACCACCTCCTCCCCCTCTTCTCTTCACTGTCCCAATACAGACTCCGAGAGTGCAACAGAGGGAAGAGGCATGAAGGGAGGAGGAGGAGGAAGAGGTGGTTCACACTGGTTTGGTTCAGGCTTTCTCGCTCGCTTGTTTCCTGGCCTTGAAGGGTCATCTGCTGCCACCATATAGTCCAACCTCCCAGGAGCCAGTCATCATTGTAGGAAGGAGCAGACAATGTGGGGGAGAAGGAACCAGTAAGTGAGAGAGTAGTGGTGGTGGTGGTGAGGAGGTAAGAGCAGAGAGAGTGAGAGGCATGAGAGCAAACACTGAAGATAAAATAAGAGAGGGTGGAAGTGTGGCTAATGCAAAGCTCTGGTAGTCAGGAATTCAGGAGTCTATTTCCAGCTCTCTGTATGATATCTTTGATAGGTCATGGCCACTTCACCCTGGTTGTGGTCTTATAAAGTATGGTAAGAATGAAAATTATGGTGCCTGGAACTTAAGTGGTTAATTAAGCAGATAAATCACATGACTGACAATTTGCTCAAGGGAGAGAGCTTGCTGGGGAAAATATGAGAAGAGCTCACAGAGAAAGCTTTAGAACGCTTAATCAGATTTATGATTAAAAAATTGACACCAAGAACCCCTCCAGCAGAGAGAGAAGTGATTTTATAATGTAGCCAAGTTTAAGTCATGGGCCTGTTAAGGATTCCTGAGTTGTACTGTAATCACACACTGAGGAATAAAGTAATGCTTTGGCTTTTCCTACTCAACTTTTAAATGAAGCATCTGTGTTTAGTGCAGGCATGATTCTGTTTGTGCAGACTGAATTTTAAAGATTTTATTATATATTCAGAAACTGTGGTCTAGAAACTTTTCAATTGCTTTCAAGTTTATGTTTTCAGTGCAAGGGAGCAGCATTGTATCTCTAAAGCCCAGTCTGTTAGTCTGAAATTTAAATAATTGCATGGTCATTAAATTTTAGACAAAAAGGAATTGAGTCTGAAACCAGCTGATATGTTATCATGATTAGAGCAATAGCAATCCCTTCATTCATCACAACGAAGTTACATTGTTGGAGAACATGATTCACATTTTTTATTGAAAGATGAAAAAGATTTTGTTTACAGCTTTCAAATAAAGAACTTTTAATTCAACAAACTACAACAGGAATAAGCAGTAAGTAGCATTTTTACCTAGCAGGTGTTTAGCTCTTTAACTATGGCTTGCTGCCAATAGAGAAATATGAAAAAATTAATTGCTCAATATGCTGCCCAGTTGAGCAGGTCCCAGGCTGACAAACATCAGAAAGCTGATGGGGAGAAACTTTGAATGGAAAGAAACAGGGGAAACATTTAATGTTAGCATTCTTTTAGAAGTTCCATTTCAGCATTCAGTTTGACATTGCTGTAACAGATATGTCAAGATATGATATTTCTGAGGATGTCTTTGCTAAAGAGCTTTCAGGACACCTGTCAATTTAAGTGTGTACTAAAGTATCTAAGTTCCTTTTTTATTTTGTTCCTGGGATAATTTTATAGTACACTGGAGTATGGAACTAAATGTTATTGGTAGTTAAAGGTGGTACTTAGGGATGGTTTGAAGTGCGTGTGTGTGTGTTCATTCAAATATTCTGAATACAAGCAGGGCATCCCCAAAACTTGAACTCCTGTCTTCCTTCAATCGAATGATAAACTTAAGTATAGAGAAGTCTCTGACTAATTAAATGAGTCTGGGATTCTGCTTCTGCCAGTGGCCTATGCTTGTATCATTCTCTGGGTATCTGTTACAAATCTCTGTCTTATCCCCCCAGATAAAATCAGGGGAGTGTGAAATTGGTATTTCCAGACTAAAATGAGAGTTTCCAGCCCCAAGAAACTAACAGTAGAGTTTATGACACAGATCAGATCAAAGATTTATTGAGGCAGGGATCCATTTTCAGAAGGAGGTGAAAATCCCACATAATATACTAGGATTTTTGGTGGTGGTCATCCTGACTTGAAAGAGTATTTGTTACATTACATTGCTATACATGGGGGAAGGGGATTTTTTTTGACCTCTTGGCATGATCAGCTAATAATCTGAAATCTGCAGTTTGATTACCTTTATATGAGTATGAATATATCACTTTTTATATATGTTTACTTTAAAAACAGCAATGGAAAGAGATTGATATTGATGCTGTGTGATACCATAACTTTAGGAGTCTTCCGGCTTTAAAAAGTCAGGTCTTTTGGAGAACAAATGGTTCTTCCCCAGCATTGTTAAAACATGGTTACATCTTATACTATAGACCCTAGCTCCAAGCTCCCTACCCTTAGGAACCCTAGCCCTGGGGTGGGGCACCCTACCCATAGGAACTCTATCCCTAGCTCCAAGTGCCCTACCCATAGGAACCCTAACCCTCGCTCCAAGTGTCCTACCCATAGGAACCCTAACCCTCGCTCCAAGTGTCCTACCCATAGGAACCCTAACCCTCGCTCCAAGTGCCCTACCCATAGGAACCCTAACCCTAGCTCCAAGTGTCCTACCCATAGGAACCCTAACCCTCGCTCCAAGTGCCCTACCCATAGGAACCCTAACCCTAGGGCGGGAAGCCCTACCCACAGAAACCCTAACGCTAGCACAATGTGCCACAGCCTTAGGAACCCTAACCCTAGGGCTGTGCCCCCTATGCGTAGGAACCCTAACCCTGGTTCCAAATGCCTTACCCTTAGGAAACCTAACTGTTGAGTGGGAAGCCTTACCTATAGGAATCGTAACCCTAGCTCGAAGTGCCCTACCCATAGGAACCCTAACTGTAGGGCCAGGCCCCCTATGCATAGGAAACCTAACCCTATTTCGAAGTTCCCTATCCTTCGGAAACCGAACCCTAAGGCGTGAAGCCCTACCAATAGGAACCCTAACCCTACCTAACCCTAGCTCCAAGTGCCCTACCCTTAGGAACCCTAACCCTAGGGCGGTGTTCCCTACCCATAGGAACCCTCACCCTAACTCCAAGTGCCCTACCTTTAGGAACCCTAGTCCTAGGGTGGGAAGCCTGACCCATAGGAACCCTAACCCTAGCTCCAAGTGCCCTACCCATAGGAACCCTCACCCTAGCTCCAGGTGCCCTACCCATAGGAACTCTAACCTTAGTGTGGGAAGCCCTACCCATACAACCCTAACCCTAGCTCTAAGTGCCTTACCCATAGGAACCCTAATCCTAGCTTCAAGTGCCCTACCCTTAGGAACCCCAACTCTAGGGTGGGAAGCCCTACCCATAGGAACCCGAACCCTAGCTCCTAGATCTTTAAGTCGGTACCAACTCTGTGGATGTTATGACATAGTCAGGCCCAACAGGAGAGTTTTTACTCATTTCAGCCTTAACTATGTTATTGTTGCATATGTTGTTCTTTTTGCAGAGCAGGATTGTCTCCAATTAATAGGAGCATCTCAGTCATTAACTTTCCTGAGGTGTTTAATTCCAGAGAGTAGATAGTGACATTATTGTTAAATAGGTTGGCATTAAAAAAACTCACCCTCCCACCCAACAACAAAAAACAAATCACTTCTGAAAAGAATATTGTCGTATGCATCTCACCTTCCACTTTTTGGCATAGGCTTTTCATTCTTTCTCCAAAGTCAGACTGCTTAGCAGATTGTTTTATCCTGGTTGTTCCTTCTTTTTATTTCCCAGACTCCCTTCCCCTGTTGTAGCTGCATTGTGGCCCCCTGTTCCCAGGATGCAGGACTGGTGGCAGGGACAAACATAGCAGTTTAGATTAGATAACAACCCTTTCACCTACCCAGGTTCTGGGATTCAAGAAATTTTTTTCTCTCCCATTCTACTTCATTTTTGTATATCAAGGATCTGGCTGGGATTGAAAGTGTGAAAACGCTTAGCACAAGGCTCTTCCTGCTTCTGTTTGGGCTGGAAATACCAGAAGCCTTGTAGGAGGGAGAGAAGAGAGAACGAAAAGAAGCCCATTGTTGTGTGATTTACATCTGAAATTGGCAGACCCACTGGGTTCCAATATGCACCCAAACTTTTGAGGACTTTATTGAAGCTGTTTAAAACAAACAAACAAAAAAAAGTCTTTTGACCTTCATCTGTTATCAGTAGGACCAAGTCACTTTAAATGCACTTGAATGTCCTGCCAGTGAATACAGTGAGTGACAAAACTAGTGCTTTGCTACTGGAAACTCTGCATATACTTTTTCAATGTCCAACTACTGTGTGGAAAGTAAATAACATGGTAATGAGTGCAGTGTAAAAACCTTGATAGAGTGACTGTAAATCCAGATATAATGTTAGCTCTCTTGATTTGTTGTTTGATGTTGCATTATGTGAATTATGCATATCTAGGCATAAATGTTAAGAAGACACACACACAGCATGTTGAATTGAGGCATAAACCTCCATTTTCTTCACTCTTTAACTCTCACTACTGTGCTAACTCTCCAATCACCTGGTTTAGCCCTGTGTTAATCTGCAGTGGAATATTGTGCTCCAGTCTGGCTCCATTCGTCTCATGTCAAGTTGGTTGACACACAACTGCACTCAACCACGCACATTGTAACTGGGATGATTTGACCCACACCAGCACTGTGGTTCCATGGGTTAAGCAACAACTCCCCTCCACACATTTGTTGTGAGGATGCTACAGGTAGAATGCTTCAGAAGATATGGGTAAATCCAAGCCTGCCACTGTACACAGACCACCCAAGAATGCGTTTGTTGTTGAGGCACCCATTGTGGTCCCACTTGCCCTGTCCAGATTTCTCTGCAATGTTGATGTGGCATCAAGAATGGTCTGCAGCTGACATCAGAAACTATCTGTTATAACTGACCCGACCATGTGCATACTCGGCTTTGATTTGCCATGCTGCTCATGGGCACTTGTGAACAGATTTTTGAACGGGCCAGGGTCAGCCAGCCTTCACACCTGGGGCCATCTAGAGGATCCCACATGCAGGTGTGGCCAAAGACAGACAATGTCATACATCACTGATGACTGTACTCAGACCAGATTTGATGGTGGTCTGAGGGCTCTGCATTTCACTGATGAGGCTGCCCCAAATTGGCTTGGCAAGCTCCACATCCAATAAGAAAACTAGTGTGCCTATTTATTAAAAAAACATATAGCATGGGAAATCGCCAGTTGATCTGAGAACTCTGAGTAATGGGCCTTTCATATGACGAGAATTAGCTACAACATCACTCTGGGACTTTTCCCTGAAAAGTTTTTAAAAATATTTTTGAGAATGACACTAAATAAAACTCATATGAGTTTGAGATGGTAATTTTTAAAAGTTAAATACCCAGAAAGGAACACTGGATTGGGCAAAGTTTCTGTATGACTCTGCAGGTTCAAATGTTGTGAAGAAGTCTTGAATTGACAAAGGCAAAGATTTAAAAACTCCATTATATCCCTAAACTTTTGGTGTTCACTAGCTCTTGCTTCTCTCACCTACTGGCGGGGATGTGGTTGGGAGAAGAAGGGGTGTGGTGGCATGGAGTTCTGTTATGCTGATTCTCCACTGGTGTAGGTCCCTTAGGAAACCTGTAGGGACCTCATACCAGTAGCGTAAGTTAGAGCAGTTTCTTGGCTGCTCTAATGCCAAGGCTGGGCTGGTGCTGATTCAGGGAACCATAACTGGATTCCTGATGGCCTTAATTTCCTTCTGAACAAAGCAGAACTTGAACACGGAGAAGCAAGCCTAAAACGTTATTTATACATGCAAAGATAAAGAAGTAAGATTGGTTGTTCAATCATAGGTCTCATTCCTGCTTGTGAAACATAAACATGTGAGTTTTCTACACTAGGAAAGGATTTTTGAGCCCTCACCCAGTGACACTTAAAAAAAAAAAAAATCTTCTCTAGGAGGCAAGCAAGCAAGGATGGAAAATATAATCCCCAAATGTGATTTTTTTTGGGAGAGTTATAAGCATATGAAATAGGAAATAAAAGGAAGTGGTCTGCAACTTATTATAACAGGTACTGAGAGTTCCTGTTTTAGTGAAGCTTTAATAGCAACTCCATAAAAAAGTAACTGATTTTCTACCAGTTCTTTAAATTCTGACTTGTTACATGGCAGCTGGCCCTCTGAAAGGCCAGGAGACTCAGCCTATATGTGACAGGCTCTGCTGAGGAGAATGAGCCAGCCCACATCCACCTGTGAATACCTAGCTGGCTAGGTGGCAGTTAATTTGCTAAGAAACATCTGAGCCTAATAAAGGGTTGAGGGCTCAGCAGGGCCGGTGCAAGGAAGTTTCACGCCCTAGGCGAAACTTCCACCTTGCACGCCCCCCAGCTAACCCCGCCCCCCCAAGGCAGCTAACTCAGCCCCCCCACCCGGGGAGCTCCCCCCCACAGCAGTTCCCCCCCCCTGCGTGGGAGACTGGCCCCCCATCCCCCCCAGCAGGCTAACCCCCTGCATGGGGAGACTTCCTCCCTTCCCGGCAGCTAACCCTGCCTGGGGAGACTTCCCCCCTTCCCCCACACCAGCAGCCAACCCTGCATGGGGAGCCCTCCTGCGGAAGCCAGCCCTGCCTGAGTAGCCCGCCCCAGCTCACCTCGGCTCCGCCTCCTCCACTGAGCGCATCGTAGCTGCTCTAATTCTCCTCCCTGCCCAGGCTTGCGGCGCTGATTGGAGGAGACTTGGAGCTGGGCTGTGTGCTCAGCGGAGGAGGCAGAGCGGAGGTGAGCTGGGGCGGGGAGCTGTTCCCCTGTGCGCTCCCCCCTCGTTATTGCGGGCAACCCTCTCCGTGTGCCCCCCAGCCAGCTCACCTCCACCTCCTCACCTGAGGGGACTTTTAGGTGTCCCCAACCACTAGGCGCTCTAGGCGGCTGCCTAGTTTGCCTAAATGGTTGCACCGGCCCTGGGGCTCAGTCAGAAGCTCCCAAAACACACAGGAAACTCCTGAGGAGAGGGACTTCTCAGGGGAGTTGGTTAGGGAACTGTTAAGGCTGATTCTCCACTATAGCACTTTGAATGCAGAACTGCAAGGACTCTAAAAATTAATACTTGCCACTCCAGGCTTGTATTAAACTCTCAAGGTTCCAGCTTTTCTCTGACCTTGGATTGGTAAATGCTGCCACCACTCAAGTGCAAAACCCCTCTGAGAATCCAGAAAGGCACACTTGGGAATTACTTCCTGTGGGGTACCTTCAAGCCCTTTCAGCCCCTGCCCCTTCCGGGGAAGAGCTGAGAAAGAAAAACAAAGGAAACCAACTGCTGCCACCAGCTAATAAAACAACATGTGCACAAACCTCTTAGGACACAAAAATCCAATCCTGTCCTTAAAAAAGGTAAATTTTATTAAAAACAAAAAGAAAGAAAATACATCTGGAAACTCAGGCTACCGCTAGCTTTAAGAAAAAAAAAACACTTGCAGGGGTTAAGCACCAAGACTAACGTTCTTGAGGTACAGTTTAAATGTTACAAGCAAAACAAATGCTTTTGGGGTTACCACAGAGGCGTCCACAAGCCATAAAGAAATAAAAGGGATAAACCTAATCATGTCTTCCTAGACATTTCCTGATCTACTTACATATCTGGGGTTTTAAATGAGTAGCTTCTAGGTATAATCCTAATGATTGTTTCATACTTGGCCCCAAACTTCTTACAGAATATTTTTTTTCCTGTTCCCTCACTCTGGAAGAACAACAGACAGACAAAAGGCGAGTCTTGTTTCAATTTTAAAAAGTTCTAGCCTTCCCATTGGCTCTCCTGGCCAGGTGTCCACTCACTTCTTTTAACTCTTTACAAGTAAAGAACTGTAAAGAGGGATTTTATAGCTAACTGGCTGGCTGGGTTCATAAAAGGGAGCTTACCCCTTCCCTCCCCCTTCATTTATCACAGGAATTTACCAGGAAAGGCAATTTAGGAGAGAGACTCTTAGAGGAAGGAGG
The DNA here is from genome assembly GCF_003597395.2 of Chelonoidis abingdonii. Taxonomy (NCBI): domain Eukaryota; kingdom Metazoa; phylum Chordata; order Testudines; family Testudinidae; genus Chelonoidis; species Chelonoidis abingdonii. The sequence continues at coordinate 22,604,043 of NC_133783.1, forward strand.
TTCTGCAAGGGAAGAGCTATGAATGCCAAGCTCCAAGGGAGAGTTGGTACAAGTGAAAGGATGTTACCAAACAGTGGCAGGTGGTCCAGATCACAGAGGAACCACATGTTGCTCTGGAGAAGAGCTGAAGTAGTTTGTACTCAGTGCCCTCAAAGAAGTTAAAGAGGGAATGTTTCTGCAGGTGGTGGCAAGAGATCTGGTTAAAGGGGTTGGGGGCAGGTCATGAAGGCACTCGTACTAAGGAGCCGAGATGGATGGACTCAAGGGAGGGAGATGGATTAAGATTCATTCAGCTCCTCCAGCTAGGGAACTGGGGAAAGGTTTGCTTGTGTACCATATTTTGGCCTTTGGTCAAATAAATTAGATCTCTGAAGGGGCCCTGTTTCTTACATAAAAGCCTCATCGAAGCCCATTAGGGAAAACTGAGGCATGGATGCAACCACAGTTCTGCAACAGCAGGCCAGGGGGTTCTGTATGCTGCATTGTTATTAAGCAACATTGTGCCAGAACATGGTGCCTTGGATTCTGTGAAGGGGCTCAGGAGAAGGTGAGGAGGGCTGAGGTAAAAGGAAAGAGCTTGACAAGAAAGCCAGTTATGGGCAATGACAGCTATTGCTTGTCTAAAGTGACAAAGAGTCCTGTAGCACCTTATAGACTAACAGAAGTATTGGAGCATAAGCTTTCGTGGGTGAATACCCACTTCATCAGATGCATGTGGTGGAAATTTCCAGAGGCGAGTATAAATATGCAGGCAAGAATTAATCTATAGATAATGAGGTTAGTTCAATCAGGGAGAATGAGGCCCTCTTCTAGCAGCTGAGGTGTGAACACCTAGGGAGGAGAAACTGCTTTTGTAGTTGGCTAGCCATTCACAGTCTTTGTTTAATCCTGAGCTGATGGTGTCAAATTTTCAAATGAACTGAAGTTCAGCCATTTCTCTTTGGAGACTGGTCCTGCAGTTTTTTTGCTGCAGGATGGCTACCTTTAAATCTGCTATTGTATATCCAGGGAGGTTGACGTGTGCTCCTACAGGTTTTTGTAGGAGCACAAGTGTATCCGACTTGTGTCCATTTATCCTTTCACATAGGGGTTGTCCAGTTTGGCTGATGTACATAGCAGAGGAGCATTGCTGGCACGTGATGGCATATTTTACATTGGTGGACGTGCAAATGAATGAACTGGTGATGTTGTGGCTGGTCTCATTAGGTCCTGTGATGGTGTTGCTAGTGTAAATATGTGGGCACAGTTGGCATTGAGGTTTGTTGCATGGATTGGTTCCTGAATTAGAGTTACTATGGTGCGGTGTGTGGTTGCTGGTGAAAATATGCTTTATGTTGGTCAGTTGTCTGTGGGCAAGGACTGGCCTGCCTCCCAAGGCCTGTGAAAGCAGGGGATCATTGTCCAGGATGAGTTGTAGATCAGTGATGATGCGTTGGAGAGGTTTAAGCTGAGGACTGTAGGTGATGGCCAATGGAGTTCTGTTGGTTTCTTTCTTGGGCTTGTCTTGAAGCAGGGGGGCTTTTGGGTACATGTCTGGCTCTGTTGATTTGTTTCCTTATTTCCTCATGCGGGTATCGTAGTTTTGAGAATGCTTGGTGAAGATCTTGTAGGTGTTGGTCTCTGTCTGAGGGGTTGGAGCAAATGTGGTTATACCTCAGCTCTTGGCTGTAGATGATGGATTGTGTGGTATGTCCAGGATGGAAGCTGAAGGCATGAAGGTAGGCATAGGGGTCGGTGGGTTTTTGGTATAGGGTGGTGTCAACGTGACCGTCACTTATTTGTACCGTGGTGTCTATTGCTTGTCTGTGACACTGTCTATATATTTCTGTTAGAACTTGGAATCCAGCCTCTCCATAGCAGATTATATTTCTTCTGCCAGCTACATACCTAATGTACAATCAGTTCCTGCTGCTCGATGCCTTCATAACTAAAGATACAAGCCAGTATTGACCTTGCAGCCTGAGAGAGGACGAGCAGAGAAGATGAAGTGCTTACTGTGCATGCCCTGTGTCAGTCCTTTGTTATAAATAAGGCTATAATTATGTCATGGAAGTCACAGAATCCATGACTTCCATTGACCTCCATGTCATTTTCTGCCCCAGGGCTGGAATTTTCAGCCAGCCCCACCCCTGCAGCTCTCAGCCCCTGCCTTGGGGAGGGGGAGACCCTGCAGCTGCCCAGCTGGGGCAGAGGACTGGTACAGTCCACAGCTGCTCAGCCTCAGCGTGGGTCTGATGGACCCCGCAGCTGCCCAGCCGTGGCAAGGGGGCTGCCCAGGTGGGATGGGCGGCCAGCAGAGGGACCCCCCCATAGCTGTCCACTTGTGGCGTCTGGTGGGGCAACCTCCGCACCTCCCAGCTGCCCCAGCTGAGAGGATCCTGCAGCAGCCCAGCCCCGCTGGCAGGGGGACCTTGGACCTCCCACACACCACAGCAGTGGGGAATCTGGGAGTCCCAGCAGCAGTGGGTGTTGAACTTGCCTACCCCTTTTGTCAGGGATATTTTTAGTGAAAGGCAGGGACAGGTCACAGGCTTCCATGAATTTTTGTTTATTGCTTATGACCTGTTTATGACTTTTACTAAAAATATCTATGACAAAAACTTATTTATAATGATTTACACAAGATGCCTATTTAAGGCTCCAGGTGCCCTAACACATCATTAGTAATACAATAAAATCCCAGCAGCATTAAAATAGTTATTTCAACAGTAACTTGGCCAGCCAGATGTCCACAGAAATTCTTTTCCGTCCCTGTTATCGTACGTTGTTTATTTTATCCCTTTCACATTCTGTTTTCCTAATATCACCTTGGCTCATGCATTTTTCCCTTGCTTCACAGTTCTTTGTTCTCTCTCTATTTATTTTCTTATTCTTCAGCCTTTCTGACTACTAATCACTGGCTCCTGTAGGCATATTTCAATTTTTAAAATTTAAGTGAAAAATAAAATTCTTGTTACCTGTTGGCACTTGTTCTCCTCATTGTACCTCTCAGCTGTGCCTTAGACTGACATATGTCACTTATTGAATCCCAAATCTTTGTCCTAACTAATGTGGAGTTAACCCACTGTGTAAACTGACATGAGGAAATATTGAAACCTCACAATGCTGAGACTAGAAAACTTTATGGGTGAAATCTTGGCCCCATCAAAGTTAATGGCAGAACTTGCATTGATTCCACTACTGCCAGAGTTTTTCGCACTCTCATTCCTAGCCAAACCAGTTTTGTAAGCTGGCTGGAGACAGAGGCAAAATCATAAAAGCTAACAGTTCTGGCATCGTCCCCTAATGATTCTTGGGTGTTAGCTAATAGGTGGCTGTCAGGAGCCATCTCTTCCTTCCAGATCACCACCCAATCAGTTAAACCAAAGGGGACATATGGAAAATGTCTCCCTACCCAGGCCAAATTCCAAGCTTTCTTGCTGCTTTCTCTCTCTGCTTTTCTGGTCTTTCTGCCTCTCTGCAGATACACAAACCTTCACGAAACAACACACAGTGAAATTCTGCCTCCTACATGTGTCTTGTATTTGCCTGTGTTCTGGGTGGAGTCTGCTACTGTTTCATCTATCTGGTTCTATAAAGAATCTTACCTGTGCCCTACATTTATCCCAAGTAAAGGGTGGCTGTTACACCTATTGGTTTCAGTAAGGTTTAACCCAGGGGTAGGCAACCTATGGCACATGTGCCAAAGGCGGCACGAGAGCTGATTTTCAGCAGAACTCACACTGCCTGGGTCCTGGTCACTGGTCCTGGGGGCTCTGCATTTTAATTTAATTTTAAGTGAAACTTAAACATTTTAAAAACCTAATTTACTTTACATACCAATAGTTTAATTATATATTATAGACTTATAGAAAAAGACCTTCTAAAAATGCTAAAATGTATTACTGGCATCTGAAACCTTAAATTAGAGTGAATAAATGAAGATTCGGCACACCACTTCTGAAAGGTTGCTGACCCCTGGTTTAACCCATAATGATAATATAAGAGAAATTAGTTCCATAAGCATCCTATCCAGTGAAGCATCTCTTACCAAGTGTAGACAAGCCCTGTGGGTAATTTACTGAATTAACTATTCTGGAATAACTGTTTTGGGTAAACTTTCTCAGAAGAAGGCAAAAGACATACATTGATTGGCTTGACTTGTTATTTAGATCTTTGAATGCATCATTGACCAGTTAATGTCTATTTGGATCATAAAGCCTCTATTTGTGTTTTTAATTGTATTACTGTTTCTAATGTGTGTGTATTTAATAGGAAAGGAATATATGTGCATTTTGGAGTAAGAAAAAGTGTTGAAAACCTATACTGTTACCTAATTTCTTTTTCACAGCCACTTGGGATTATAATGTGACATCACAAGAGGTGCTCCAGCTATGGCCACAGAGGAAGAACTTAATGCCTTACATGAGTCTTACTATTGCTGTTCCTCAGAATGCAAAGTAAGTGACTAATAATCTAAAAAGATACAAAGTAAAGTACATTGTACAGGTTGGAGGTTTCAGTTTCATTGAGTAAAGCGGAAGCAAGATGATTATAGTAACATAGAAGAGGAAAAACTTCATTGACTTGGAATATTTTCATCTCTATAGAATTTTGTCTTAAACCACAAAACAGAAAAAAAAATTGCATTTTAGAATTTTAAGCCTTACTAATAAAGAGACTCAAATGCCAACTCTTTCTGGTAGTAACATCAGACCTATTCTGGCACAAACGGGTATTTGAAATTGTCAAAATTAAGTAGAATTTGTCTTATCCCAGAGTTACATACTTAATGAGCCGCTGTGTCACCCCTGTCCTGCAACTGTGAGTGCCTTACAAAGCCTTGCTGAAGTAGCTTCCACCTGGGCTGCTCACAAAGAGCCTCCAGCATGCAAGCCACATCCTCAGGTGTCTGCGTGTAGCTGCAACCAGCCTGCCACACTTTGGTTATACTCTGGCTCTTGGTTATACTGCAGGATGGCCCCACCACTCCCAGATTTCCCCCCAGAAATGTATGTCCTGTACTGCCCAGCCCTCTCCTGGACAGAGCAAAATATTTTACATCTATTATTCCTTAAAGGGAAAAATGTGCCATTTTATTATCTAAAATAGTTATTCAAACACTTCAATTTAAACACACTGGATTAGATAAAACAGTAAAACAAGTTTATTAACTACAGAGAGATAGGGTTTAAGTGAGTACAAGTAATGAGGCAGAAAAGTCATACATATTACAAGAAAATGAAGTTAAGATGTTTACTAATACCTAAATTAACAAACTATGTCAAGATTCACGCAAAGTTTCTCACCACATGCTTTAAGCAAACATATTGACCAAGGCCTTGGCTACACTTGGAAATGTGCAGCGCTGGGAGTTACAGCTGTGGTCGTACAGCTGTGTAGGAACAGCGCAGCAGTGTGGCCACACTCACAGCTACCAGCGCTGCAGTGTGGCCACATTTTCAGCAGTTGCAGCGCTGTTGGGAGTGGTGCATTGTGTGCAGCTATTCCACAGAGCACCTCGTCCCATTTTGGCGCTGTGGGTTGTGGGAAGGGGACGGAAGAGTGCAGGTCATTCCGCTTCCTGTCCCAACGCCCCGTGGTGCCATTTTGAGTCTGCAGTGCGGTTTCTGTAAGAAATGGATCCCGAGCTGCTGAGGACTTTGCTGATGAATGTCGCCAGCACATCACGTTTGGCAGTTGAGCTATTCCTTCAGCTCCAAAGTGACAGTGACAGTGAGGAGTCAGACGACGATGATATAGATTCGCCTGACGCATGTGACACTAAATTGCTTGTGGCAGTAACGGATGGACGTGCTCAGCAGCGTGGAACGCCGCCTTTGGGCTCGGGAAACAAGCACTGAGTGGTGGGATCACATCGTCCTGCAAGTCTGGGATGACGAGCAGTGGCTGCAGAACTTTCGGATGAGAAAAGCCACTTTCATGGGACTGTGTGCTGAGCTCGCCCCCACCCTGCGGCGCAAGGACACGAGATTGAGAGCTGCCCTGTCAGTGGAGAAGCGGGTGGCTATTGCAGTCTGGAAGATGGCAACTCCAGACAGCTACCGATCGGTCGCGAACCAGTTTGGAGTGGGAAAGTCGACCGTTGGAATAGTGTTGATGCAAGTTTGCAGGGCCATTAATCGCATCCTGCTAAGAAGAACCGTGACTCTGGGGACGTGCAGGACATTCTGGATGGCTTTGCACAAATGGGTTTCCCTAACTGTGGGGGGGCGATAGATGGGACGCATATTCCTATTCTGGCCCCACCCCACCAGGCATCCGAGTACATTAATCGGAAGGGGTATTTCTCTATGGTTCTCCAGGCGCTTGTGGATCACCGTGGGCGTTTCACTGACATTTACACAGGCTGGCCTGGAAAGGTGCATGATGCACGCATCTTTCGGAACAGTGGCCTGTTCAGGAAGCTGCAGGCCGGGACTTTTTCCCAGACCGGAAAGATCACAGTAGGGGACGTCGAAATGCCCATTGTGATCCTTGGAGACCCGCTTACCCTTAATGCCTTGGCTCATGAAACCGTACACAGGAAAGCTTGACAGGAGCAAGGACCGGTTCAACTACAGGCTGAGCCGGTGCAGAATGACTGTGGAGTGTGCTTTTGGCCGTTTAAAGGGACGCTGGAGGTGTCTTTATGGAAGCTAGACTTGGGGGAAAGCAGCATCCCTGCGGTTATATCCGCGTGCTGTACCCTCCATAATCTTTGTGAAGGGAAGGGTGAAACATTCAGTGACGAATGGACCTCCGAGGTTCAACGCCTGGAGGCTGAATTTGCACAGCCAGAGAGCAGGGCTACTAGAGAGGCCCAGCACAGGGCTTCAAGGATTAGGGATGCCTTGAGGGAGCAATTTGAGGCTGAAAGCCAACAGTAATGTTTGGTGCCTTGCACTGGGGTTAAGTGCAGTGGTTACAATGATTTTTCCCTGGGGTACAGTATGTTTCTCTTTCTGCAATAATAAAAAAAACTGTTTTAAAAGCAAAAGAAATCCTTTATTAAAAATACAGTACATAAAAGGGCAGGGGGACGGGTAGGGTGATGAACTGTACAGTCAGATGTTTGAATATGTCCTGCCTGGAGTGCTCTGCAATGCCTGCTGCACTTCAGGATTACTATGCTGCATGGTGATGGGGGTTGAGTGCAGAGGGTAAGGGTCGTAGTTCTCAGGGCTGGTAGGTGAACGTACAGGTGTGGGGGGCAGCTGGTGGTGGTAAGAACAGGATACTGGGGAAGGGGGTTTGAGCAAACACTGGGGCAAAAGGAGAGAGCTTTGGGATGGGGGTGGGTTAGCACGGTATAGATCTGCCTGCATGGCTACCAGTGACTGCATACAGTCCGTTTGGCGCGCCAGGAGGCTTATAAGCTGCTTTGTGCTTTTGCCAATTCTTTTTTCTGTTAGCCAATTCTTTTTCCTGCTTTCTGTTTCCCTCCACTGGTGCATTTTCTCTCTCCAGTCCTGCACTCTCTTACTCTCTCTGGCATACTGATTCATAACTGCTTTCACCAAATCTTCTTTGCTTCTCCTTTGCCGCCTTCTCAAGTTCTGTAGTCTCTTCATCTGTACCACTTAGAGCCGGAGGATTCAAGGACACTTAAAAAAAAAAACAGAAACAGAAACATTTATTACAGAGGCTGCATTGTTTATAATCACAGTGAAGGAGTTTGTAGACTCTTTGTAGCATCATTTACACATACCTAACATAGCACAGAGAGGCAACAGCAGAGAAGACATGGTGAGTACTGGGGCTGGTCACTAATGAATCAATGTTTCTGCTGCGACTCCCCTGGGAATGGTGAGCTGCTGAGTGAGTCAGGGCTCAATGGGGTTTTTGTGCATTGGGAAAGCAGAGAGCAGCTGGGGGGAAAGACCACTGAACACCACCCCCACAATTGCCACAGCACTTACTCCTGGAATCAATGTTTCTGCTGCGACTCCCCTGGGAAGGGGAGCTGCCTGATAAGGGCTCAATGGGGTTTTGTGCATTGGGGAAAGCAGAGAGCAGCTGGGGGGAAGTGCACTGAACAGTATCCCTACATTTTCCACAGGATTTTATCCTTCCAGATATATCCCTGCTCCGCGTCACCTGGGAAGAGCGGGAGGGTCTTCTCCAGCAATGTGGATTCCGCCCTGGTCCCTATGCAGCTTGCCTGTGTGCAGCAATGGTCCCCCCCCCTCACGGCACAGTGGCGCGGACGCGTTAGCCTGACTGGGACAAGGACCACGGTAGCTCTCCCTATAAACTTGCGCAAGCACATTGCCCACGCTCTGGCAGAAACTTTTGCAGAGATTACAGAGGCCGATTACCGCGACGTGATAGACCAAATCAATGGGCTATTCCACATCTAGGCATGCATGCATGCAGGCAGCCATAACCCCCCCCCCCCTCTCAAAAAACATCCTCCTAAAAATAAAAGCTGCTTACCGGGAACACGCTCCTCTGCTTCTTCTTCACCAACAAGTTCCAGCTGCTGCGACTGGCTAGCTTCCTCCTGGCTTGAGAAGAGCTCCTGGCTGCATGCCTCCTGGGACTCTGGGTGTCTCCCACCACCCCAGTACCCTCACTCTCTGGTTCCTCCACACCCTCCCCCACCTCCTCTCCCGGCTCTGAACTGTCCATCGTGGTCCTCGGATTTGCAGTGGGGTCACCCCCAAGTATCGCATCCAGCTCGTTGTAAAAACGGCAGGTCGTGGGGGCAGCACCTGAGCGCCGGTTTCCCTCACGGGCTTTGCAATAGGCACTCCGCAGCTCCTTTACTTTAACCCTGCACTGCAGCGCGTCCCGTTCATGGCCCCTTTGCCAGCATGGACTTTGATATCTGCCCATAGGTATCATAATTTCTACGGCTGGAGCGCAGCTGTGACTGCACAGCTTCCTCACCCCAAACACTGATGAGGTCCTGCAGCTCGCCATTGCTCCATGCTGGGGGCTCGTTTGGGGCGTGGAGGCATGGTCAGTGATTGATTGATTGATTGCACTCCACACCTGGCTGAGCAAACAGGAAGGGGATTTTTAAAATTCCCGGGGCATTTAAAGGGCGGGTCACCTGAGCCCAGGGCAGTGGAGTGTGAAATGATGAGCAGAGTGGCCGAAAAGGTATGCTAGGATACCTCCTAATACCCTGGAGGCCAATTACAGCGCTTTTGGTGTCCACACCTGATCAGCAGCGCTGCATCACCAGCGCTGGAATCACTACACCCCAAGCAGACCAGGTGTACAGCCAGCGCTGCAGCCAGGGAGTTGCAGCGCTGGCTGGGCTTTCCAAGTGTGTACACAGAGTGAGTTGCAGCGCTGTAACCCCATCACCAGCGCTGCAACTCTCCAGTGTAGCCAAGCCCCAAACCTTGTAGGTCAGGATCCTACCCCCTTCCCCCCGCCCGCCCCCAGACCAACAAATGCTTCCTTTGTCATGTCAGGTGTATTGAATGTGATAGGCATGGAGAGGTGGGAGGATGCCTTGGGCTGTTTGCCCTTCCTTTTATAGTTTCAGTTCCTCTCCCGAAAAACATTTCCAGCTGGGCACTAGCAGACAAAGAATCTGTGTGGAAGCATGTTTCCTGCTGGCTTTTTCTCACCTGCTTGTGATTTTTTTTGTTTCCCTTCCTGCTTGATGACTTTGTTTACTGCTCAAATACAAATTAAGCAGAGCACTCATTAATTTGTTTAGGACAGACCTGTTTGCCAACCTCAGTTTGTGGAGGACTGTGGGGTATGGAGTATGGGTTAATAACATCGTACAGGGAACTCTTAAAACTTTACACACACTGTTGCCACACATTTGATCAGGACAAAACTGACCAGCAAATTATGAGTTTTCAAATGATACCTTACAAGCCATGCCTTGTACAAAAAAATATTACAATAATTTATAGGGTATGAAGGGGGGTGGGGTAGGGTTGTATTCTGTCATAGCCAGCTTTTAAACATAATTTCTAAACTGTCTGCTCTAGATAGAGGAGAGAGCTCTGCTTCACCATTGTGTTGACCAAGAAAAACCGCTCCAGGTCATAAGCCTAAAGCAGTTGCAAGACTAGGTCATCTCCTACAATTATTTCCTGATCCCTCAATTCCCATTTAAGCATTAAAAAACTCAGACATACATATGTTGTTTCCTTTGGTATCATCTTTTGAACTGCCAGATTTCTGGGTTGTGGGTTGAGACTTCTTTCAATTTTTTGAAGGTCATGATAGACAGAATAAACTGAATGGAACTTGTTTATCCAAATTAAGAAAGGGGCCTGTGGTATATGCATGTATCCATGCAATAAAGGGCATCTTTTTGAGTGCAACATGCTATTTAGACTGACAAAACTTTCATTGTATTGACATGCATGCTGTTTTAATAAAAGCTGTTGTTGCTGTTCCCTTTTGCAAACTGACCTCTTTGCTAGAGGTGAACATGAATGGCTGCAGTGCTGGTCAATGGAATGGTATGATCTTTGACTAACATGTGAGATATGGGGGGTCAGATCCTAACTCTCGCTTTGGTCCCTTTGTATGGGGGCTTGGGAGGGCAAGGGAAGAGGTTGTCATCCCCAGTCGACACAGATGGTTCTTACACCATCCTCACTGCAGCCTACCGTGTAGGGGATGTGCATGGCCAGAGTGTGGTATACTCTGATTATCCCTAGCTGGCATATGGTCACTTCAGGGTATGGGAGCTGCTCTAACATGCACATGAGACCAAGCAGAGAGTCAGGGAACTATAACTAGATTCCCGAGAGTGACCCATGTAAGCTGGACGCATCAGGGAATCTGGTATGTGATTTTTGTTGTTGTTGCTGTCTGAAACAGGCCATTACTGACCAATCTTTCAGGTTCAATGTTCCTTTTAAATATACATATACCTAGTGAATAAGTTCTGGAGAAAGGGGTTTGATTAGAGGTGTTAGAAAATTATATCTTATTTATCTGGACTAGGGAGTGACCAAACAATTGCCCTCATTTTTGGCTTAACAGAAAATTTTAAATATGTGAGGATTGTTGTGATTTAATTTTAACTTAATTATCAGTTTTGCTGTATACCTTACTCCAATGTCACTAAATCAGTAATGCTGACCCAGGAATCACCTTACATAGCCCATCTAATTCTTTTTAAATGTACAATTGATTTAAAATAGTCTGTGAACTCTCTGTTTGTGCATAACCTGCATATTTTGCAGTAGACACTATTCTTCTAGAAAGGACTGCTCATGGGTTGGATATTTTACTTAAGGCTATCTCCACTGAAAAACATGGTTAATTTAATTCCTCCCTTACCTCTTCTACATTTAGCTGCTCTGCAATAGCTTTTTTCTTTCTATAGAACGTTGGCAAATGATTCTCTGACACTGTTTTATGTTTGACCAGCAGGGGAGGCTTGTGCACAAACAGTGAAATTGTTCGTGTCTGGAAAATGTATAATGTATCATCAGATCTGTGACATTTAGCAGTGTCTTAAATGAATTGACTTTCTTGACTTAATCTAAAGATGGTAGACATTTTGTAAAAACAGCCAGTACAAAAACTGTTAGACATTTGAGGTATTGGCCTGAGGTTACCATTAGGCCCTTCAGAATGATTAGAACCCTCCTCTGTGAACCCATATAGCATAACTTTGCTATATAGTATGGAAGCTGTAATTGTTGCACATGATATTATTTCAGGTAGTTCTGTTTCCCCCCCTTTCTAATCAGAATGCGAGGGCTTGGAGAAGTGAGATAGGTGTTGCAGGTCTTTTGGGCCTAGATCCACACCAGGATTTAGATGGACAATGCTCAGTGTTGCGACATGTAACTTTCAGGCTTCCTGTGCAATGCAGAGGGTGCCTAACCTCTATCCTTGGAAGCAGTGACTCTGAAAAAGACTTGGGGGTTGTGGTGGATAATCAGCTGAATAGGAGACTCCATTTTGATGATGTGGCCAAAAGAGCTAATGTGATCCTGGGATATATAAACAGGGAATCTTGAATAGGAGCAGAAAAGTTATTTTACCTCGGTATTTTGCACTGGTGTGGTTGCTGTTGGAATACTGTGTCCAGTTCTGGTGCCCACAGTTCAAGAAGGATGTTGATAAATTGGAGAGGGTTCAGAGAAGAGCCATGAGAATAATGAAAGGATTAGAAAACATCCCTCATAGTGATAGACTCAAAGAACTGAATCTAGTTAATTTAGCAAAGAGAACATCCAAGTGGGGTGATTTGATGACAGTCTATACGTATCTACATGGGGAACAAATATTGAATAATGGGCTCTTCAGTCTAGCAGAGAAAGATGTAACACAATCCAATGGTTGGAAGTTGAAGCTACATAAATTCAGACAAGAAATAAAGTGTAAATTTTGAACAGTGAGGATCATTAACCATTGGAACAATTTACTATAGATTGTGGTGGATTCTCCATCACTGACAATTTTTAAATCAGGGCTGGATGTTTTTCTCAAAGATCTACTCTTATTTTGAGGAAGTTCTATGGCCTGAGTTATACTGGAGGTCAGACTAGATGATCACAATAGTTCCTTCTGGCTTTGGAATCTACGAGGAAAACAAGATGTAAGGGACTCTCAGAAGCCAGTCAGCAAGCTGAGTGGGGAGCTGACAAAGCTAACCAGTAGGAGATGCTGAGGAGAGAAGGGTATGGCTTAAGTCCTGCCCCACCAAGGTACTTGGGCACCCATATCGTCTTGGGTAATCACAGCTGTGAACCCTCTCTAGGAGTTAGACACCTAAACCAGGTCAGCCCTTCCTCAGGAAGACAGAAAGACACCCTCCCCCTCCACATATACCTCCCACCCCAAGTTATAGCCAATAACCTATCTGGAGGAGAGCCCTAACAACTGGGTTATTGGCTATACTGGGACGAGTTTCTCTCAGACTTTCCTGTTGAAGCTTTTCCACTTTGTATATGTTAAATATTCACTGGAGCAGGGATTTGAGCTTGCATCTCCTATTTCCCAGGGAGTGCTCTAACCACTGGCATATACAGTTAGTCTTGTTCTGGCCCAATGACTAGTTAATGATTTATACAAAGTGAACCAACTTCAACAGGAGAGACTGAGAGAGACCTGTGCCAGAATACCCAATAGCCTGGTGGTTTGGGTGCTCACCTGGGATGTAGGAGACCTGGGTCCCTGCTCTGAAAGAAGCAGAGTGGGGATTTGCAAACAAGCCTACACATCCCAGGTGAGTGCCTATCCAGTGGGCTATTGGCTATTCTGGTGGATACACATGCACACGTGATCGTGCCAGTCAGTCAGCCCCCAAAATTCCTGAACTGGTCACCTCTGGCTGCCTTGTGTGTGAGGTCCAGTCCAGTAAGCATGCTCTGAGAACACTTGTTGGGTTGGACCCCACAGGTGAGGCAGGCAGGCAGGCAGGGGAACACCTAGTCTGAGAACTATGCAGGGGCCTATGCATGAGCTAGGATGACACTGAGCTGCTTGGCATTGTCAGGACTTGGGCAGTTTTGCATGTACCCACCGACTGAAATGTTGTGCATCTAGGGGACTTTACTGGCAGGAATTTAGGCACTCCCAGGGTTAGATGGCAGCTGAGTGGGGGTTTGAGGATCTCAGTGGCACATAAACATTGGACATAGGTGCCTAAGTTTCTTTATGGATTTAGTGCTTAGTGCCAATGGAGCAGACTGCAGTCCTGCCACCCTGGTCTTGTGGTGCACCTAAGAGGAGGGCTGCTGACCACAATGATTTGGGACTTTGGAGGTTAATTCCCAGCCAGAGTTCAAGATGATCACAGGGTGGTACTTCTACCTGTGAGCTAATTCGGTGCTCAAGGACAGGATTACTCTCTCTCTCTCCTCAATCCTGACACTACAATAAACTCCATTCATCCAAGGAGATTAAAGTAAGATACAAACAAACATTAACATTCTTCACCCTGTGAAGTAAGTACTGGAACCATTTTAGTAAGGCCAGTCAGGGTCATTGGCTTGCCCAAGTTCAATGCACGAGAGCCAACCCCAAGGATTCAGGATTCTGCACAATTATAATATGACCCACCCAGGTCTTCATCAGACCCTGCTGCCCAGGGTCTCCCCAAACCACCAATGACTAACTAGACTCATTGGAGGATGTGGGAAAGGAGCTGCCCTCTGAGAGCCAGGATCTTTTTGGGACTCAGGAACCTGTTGATGGCCAAGTGGAGAGGTACCCTCAGTCCTGCCCTGCTACAACAGACCCTGATTCCTGTGCTGCATCAAATGATCCTGAATCCAGGCCAGAAACCCAGTCTGGGACTGAAGAATCATATCCCATGGAGTGAACTTGGGCATGTAAGTACCTATTATTATTATTGGCAGATGTGAACTAGGAGTCCCACCTCCCTTCCCCCTTTTTGCTGCTTCAAAATGGCTTCCCTCAGCATGGCACAGGCACAATCTGTGGCCCCTCCTCCTCCTGCCCCACCCTGTGGCAGATTTGAATAACAAAGCATTTATTTGTGCAAAATTCAACAGTTTATGGAGGCAGAGCTTACAGGGAAAGAAATGTGGTTAATTTTCATAGTTTACATGAGGTCTCAGTGCACATTGCACGGCTGGTCAATGGCCGGCCATGGGTACAAATGCCCTGTAACACACAACCGTAGTTGATAGTCATTGCAGGTCCCTATCTATTTTCCTCTGTACTTTCTCTGTATCTGCAGGGGAGATGTAGCAAAACTTTCAACACTGAGAAACAGCTTGGTTTTGTTTTGCACATTATAGGGAATAGCCCCTCCCCGCCATGTCCCCAGTATAGCTTGCAAGCCTTTCCCACTCCTGCAGCACTTCTGGGGGACAATCCTGGTGAATAACTTCACAGCGTATCTTGGTGGTCTGCCCTTTGCTTTTTAAATAAGACCATCTTCTGTCTCCTAGATACTTGCCTCAGTGTGACATCATTGAGTGTCAGAACAGCTTAAAGGGGATGTAGAGGGGTTTATTGTCCATCTTGCTCCCCATAATCTTCCTCCTTTATGCCTCTGAGGCCATAGTAGCACCTCCAGTGCATAAACAAAGCTGCAAAACCAAACTTGGAACATAGGTCCAATCACCCCATCCCACGCCTAACAGCATGAAAACAGGCACAATAGACTGAAATCCCAATGCACCCAGCACCCTTTGTACACATAGACCACTTATCTCTGGGTTCCAAAGAATGGGAAGAGTCTCAGAGGTATAGTCACATATATATACCAAAAAAAGCTATCATGACTTGTTTGGGATATGAGCCATAAACCATTTCCCTCTCTACTGCCACAGCCACAGCACCTGCAACAGCCAAGCTGCCAAGGACAGAACATCTATCTACTGCTGACAGACTGGCCAACCTGAAGGGGAGAAAAAGGAAGACTTGGGATGAGGTGTTGGCAGAACTCATGGCAAAGTCAGAGGCAAACCAGGCTGGCTCAGAGTTTGGAGGCTGTACATGAGCACCCAGAAGGAGAAAGAAATGCACCTCCCCCAGGAGATCATGGCAGTGGCCAAATATGGAGTTTCAGTGATAGGGAAAGCGTGTCTGTGGCTAAGGACAGCATCACTATGGTGAAAGAGAACATGGAAAAAGGCAGAGAGATGCAGAGGCAACTCATAAGCCAAAATAGCCTCCTGCAAAATACTCTCCTGCAAAACATGCTGCTGCTAGGCCAGTGGCTCTGCAGTCCCGTAATTTGGGACCCCGTTATGCTCTTCAGCCCCCAGACAATGCTAGCTACTGGGACCAGCAGCACTTGTAACCACTGTACCCCTACAACAGTGCTCTCAGAGGCTCCCATTCACCTCTCAGATCCAACCTTTGGGCATCGACAGCACTAGCACCTGGGAGTCCAACTCTTTTGAGCCACAGCAGTCAACCCCAGAATGCATGCAGACGAGAAGTGCCTGAGGCAAGGTGTGTTCTCACTCTTAACTTTAGAGATACCCTATCTTGCTGACTGTTGTATTTGAAATGTTATCACTGTTGTACTCTGAGTTTTGTTTGCACTGTTGCAGAAATTAAAGGTTTGCATATAGTTGGTGACTGAAGACAATTGATTAAATACATTTCCAAATACAAAGATATATTCTTCCATTGGTGTCATTAAAATGTTATCTTTTTATTGTTCCTTCATAATAAAAATATTTACAATACATCTACTATGAGTTGTCTTTGCACTTAACACAGAAAATCCTTTAAATAAAGCTGAAATAATTCAGAGGGCTTTACAAATGTACATTGGGAAGTTTAAACACAATACAACAGTGCACCCAATGTCTGCATCCCAACACGCCCACCATTGGCTGACAGGTTTATGCAGGAGTCTCAAAATATGAACAGTAGGCATCCCTGACAGAGTTCCCCCTGGTGTTTGTTCTCTGTGGGAAGCATTGCTGGCCTCTCGAACCTCCGAGCAAGTCTTTGCACCTCAGCCATGGGCAAGGCTTTCCTCCTTACTCTCACAATTATTGTGTAAAACACAACATGCAGAGGAACATTTCTGCCCTCCCCCCCGCCCGCTACTTCCAACCTATTCCATTATCAGTGCCATATGCTTTTCAAATGGCCAAGTGCACACTCGACTACCGTGCTGCAACTATTCAGGCAATAGTTAAAAGGTTCCTTCCTTCTGTCCAAGCAGCCTGTATGTGGCTTCAAATTAGCCAAGGCATCAGGGGAATAAATTGGGCCTTCCAGAATAACTGGACCAACCTTCAAACCATTAATGTCCACGTTGCTCCTCAGGGCAAACAGTCCTTTCTCTACTAAGAGGGGAGGGATAGCTCAGTGGTTTGAACATCGGCCTACTAAACCCAGGGTTATGAGCTCAATCCTTGAGGGGGCCATTTAGGGATCTGGGGCAAAAATCTGTCTGGGGATTGGTCCTGCTTTGAGCAGGCGGTTAGACTAGATGACCTTCTGAGGTCCCTTTCAACTCTGATAGTCTATGATTCTAATTTAAATAGTACTGAATTCTGAAAGATCCTAGCATTGTGGGCTGGGGAATGATAAGCACATGGGTTCCATCAATTGCCGCACAAGAGTTTGGGAAGCTATGTGTGCAAAGACATAGTCTCCTGAGCATTACCCAGCCTCAATACCTTGGTTAGACAGCATCTTATCAATGCCATAGCAGACCTGCATAAGAATGGCCCCAGCAGTTGATCTCCCTGCCCAGAATAGGTTGGCTACAGACCAATAACATTCTGAGGTGGTCAGCTTCCACATAACAATGGCAATCTGTTTCTCCATGGGTACATATTGGTAGTCTGTCACTGAAGCTTCAGCATCAGTTTTTCACAGATCTCAAAAAAGGTAGCCTTCCCCATTCTGAAGTTCTCTTGCTTCACCTGGTCTTCCTAGCTTTGCTAGACCCATCCTCTCCCACCAGTCCAGTCTGATTTCCCAGTTCCAGAAACAGTTCTGAATGCTGTGTAGGTGATCCAGAAACCAGTCCTCCTGTTCCAGCACCTATCTCACCTGGTGTTGAGTATAATTTAAAGAGGAAAATAACCTGTTAAGTGCTATTATATTATTATTGCACGCAGTGTAGCTGTAGCTGTGTTGGTCCCAGAATATTAGAGACACAAGGTGGATGTGGTGATATCTTTTATTTATTTTATTTATGCATCTGAAGAAGTGGGTTTTTTCACCCATGAAAGCTTACGCCCAAATTAATCTGTTAGTCTTTAAGGTGCCACCAAACTCCTTGTTGTTTTTGTGGATACAGACTAACACGGCTACCCCCTGATGCTATCTTTTATTGGACCAACTTCTGTTTGTGAGAGAACAAGCTTTTGAGACACACAGAGCTCTTGTCTTACTGTTATTATCGTTACTGAAGTTGTCTGGAGTCCTTACTTATCAAACTCAAAAAATAATTCTTTACTCATCAAACTCAAAAAAGGAGGAGAATGGACTGATAGTGAATGTGCCAGTCTTGTTATCTGAACAAAGAAGGATTAATTCAGGTAGCCACTCTTAAACATTTTGCCACATGTAAAGCAGCTCATTATATTCCCTCTACTGGAACTTATAAATGCAGCAACAAAATGGGTGGGCAGAAGGGGAAAGATCACTTCCTTTTGCAAATTTAGAAATCTGATTATCTGGCACTAAATTCTGAGCTACAGCAGAGTCTTTGGGAGAGGAACTGCTCTAGAGTTGGGGAGACTCTACAAGTCCATGTAAGCAAGTAGGAACAAGAAAGCTCTGGTGAATGAAAAAAGAATTCTCTGCTCCTTAAACACAAGATTGCTGCTGGCTGCTCAGTAATACTGTACAGCTGCAGACTGGGCAGGGATGCTTAGGGGAAATCAAGGATGCTTGCCCCACCCCGTCCAAACAAAAGAGAAAGGAATAACGTATGCAGATCAGTGAAACTCTTGATGGAAATGACAAGAACTGAGTTTAAATAAATACAGAAATCTAGGGAATGGAATCCCACTCATTGAGGTTGATTTGCCCAAGATAAAGGAAGATAGACCTTGCAGGAGCCTGAGAATTTTGGTTAATGCAAACAACTGATTGCACCAGAATAGCTCTGAAAAGGAAGCCAGCACCTGCAGGCCAAATATTTAATTACTTGGCTGCAGTAACTGACTTCAATGCAAACATTGTCAAGGCAGTGTTTCAATGTCAAGGCTGTCTTTAGGGAATTACAGGCTTTCTCAATAACAGCTAATGTATTCAGTGGATAGCCCCATATTGTTAATTGCAGGGAACCTCCTTCTGCCTCTTGTAGCAGTCAATTCAGTGCACCCACTCTGGCTTCAGTGACTGGAGGCTGTTCTAGTTTAAAGTCAGTGGGAGCTGTGCATGCACATTGGAGAGTGAATTTGCCCTTCAGCATGTAAAAAGGCTCAGACTTTTCAACATACTCTTTCTAAAAATGTTTTTCAAATCACAATTATTATTAATGTGTATTACCGTAGCACCTAAGTGTCCCAGTCATGGACCAGGACCTCATTGTGTTAGGTGCTGTACAAACACAGACCAAAATATAGTCTCTGCCCCAAAGAGCTCGCACTCTAAGTGATTATGACTGAAGCATCTATTCATACATAAATTGGTGACTTTTGCTGTGTTTGAAACCTTTTCCTCCTCAGTATGGATAACATATGAATTATTCAGATACTGTGGTGATAGCAGCTCATAAGAACCTAGCTAGCTAGTAATTAATGTAGCTTATGTAGTGTCTTTAAATCTCAAAAGACTTTGTAAATATTGATTGCTTACATTTTAAGCCTCACAAAATTTGAAATGAGCTTGGGATGATGTCCCCTCCTATAGCCCTTTCATTTCATATTGCTGTTCTATCAATGGCCAGATTTTGGGTTATTTACATAATGACCTCCACTAGACAGCGAACAATGAGAAATAAGTTTGTTTTCTTCTCATTTCCTTTCTTGTCTGGTCAATGGTGGCATCTAGGCCACCAAAGACAGCTCTGCTTTGCCTAGCAGAGCAGGACCCGACTAGCAATACTGCTTTGGAAAATCAGTCTGCAGACCGTGATGAAGCGGGATACTGTTTCAACTCTTTTTCTTGGACTAGAATATTGCCTGTATAGTGCACCAGCAATTCCCCCAGCCATAGCAGAAGTCACAGTGTTGCTCCCAAATCTTTGTCTCATGTTGAACAACATACTGCTAGCAAGCCACAAGGCCAGATATTATGATGTTGCTGTAAGATAAATTTAAGTGAACTTCTCATTTCCATATGTAGTAAGATCTCTGAGCACAAAATCAGGTATCAGTTGTCACGCATTTAAATGCTAGTTTGTGAGCATGATGTGTAATGGACGCTTAGTGACCTTTCTTTTGACGCTTGCTAAATGTTGCTGCAACCATTCTAATAGCTTAGGGAGAGATATTTAAAAGGCATACATGACAGTTAGCTCCCTAATTCTTATTGACTTTCAATGTAGGGGAGTAGGAGGAGGATTAGATATTTAGCTTCCATTTGTACATCTGAAAATCACCCTTTTAGATTATATTTTTGGGTAAGGATCACTCTTTCTTGCAGGATGGGAGGGCAGTTGTTCATTTCCTTGGTGAAATCCTGGATATATATTCCTCAAGTCTCCCTCAGCTCATTTTAAGCTTCCTTATCTTCAGATCTTTGTGTTGCAGCCAGTGTGTCTCTGACTGATGACTCTAATCTACAGGATTCCCTTCAGTCTGTCTATGCTGTTCTTAAATTGATTTATTGGTCATTGATGAAGAATACAAGGCAACCTGCTCCCAACAAAGTTGAGCTTCCAATTCTGCAGCTTTCCTAGTCCCTGCCAAAACAAGGGACAGTAATGAAGGGCTCTTAAGTAGGTGGGCACAACTTCCAGGGACTTTTAGAATAGTGCCACTTTAATCCAGGGAAGAAGTTGGCCCTAGGAATCAATCACCATGAGGAGCAGAGTACTGGCATCAGCTTGGCAACTTTCAGTCTTTGGCATTAACTCCTTCATGGTAGCAGGCTCTACTGCATTGCCTTGTGTGCAAGTGAAAAGCAAACTGTCAAAACACAGTGGAGTATAAAATTAACTCTAGTAACTATTTTTCCTCTAGCACAATCTCCAACTGACTGAAACCCTGCTACCTCCTTCAGAGATTTTGAAGTGAAGAAGGTCTTCTAAAAATAGCTGTGACTGTTCATTTTTAACACGTACTTTTCCTTTTCTGATATGGAGGCAAATTTCATAAAAAAAACCCCAAAGCCTAAAATAATTACCCTCTTCTGTGCTGTTGTAAACATATGGATAACATCTGAAGGGCTGGGACACAGGTCTGAACAAGTTTGAAATACCTAGACTCTCAAGAGCTTCAGCTTCATATCCCAGCCCTATATCCTTGGAGCTAGCTATATTGGGCTGGACTTGCCTGTGTACTCTGGCTGCCATGCACTATTCTAGTGGCTCTACAGCTGGCCAGGTGTACGTATGGAAAGATTTGCTGGGAGAGCTGTATCAGTACAGTATGCTGGCAAATTGCTCCAAACTGTCATTGGGTGGTACAGCTTTTTTCAGCCTTCCGAGTAAAATAAACTATTCTGGAAAAGTGCATTTTTGCTGGCACAGTTATGTTGGTCATGTCACACCTCATCACATCTCTGACCGACACAGCTGTGCTAGCAGAAGTTAACAGGAAAGAACTGGCCTAAGCAGCCATAAATCCAGTCTATCTGTCTGGTTAAACTGAGTTTAGGGTTGGTTTGTGTCACTGGAGTGGTGCAAAACTGGAGCATACTGGTGAATAATCTGGCCACTAGAGTGCTATTTTACTGTGTGGAGGTCATTTGAGGCATTACAAATCCAAGTTTTGTCTGCTTTCTGTGGTCCATACAGATCCTACAGCCCGTTCCATAACGATAGGGGTTTGCCCTGCTGTCCTTGGCCAAAACTCCCTCTTACATCAAACTCTTATGCTGGTTGCTTGCTTCTCTCTACCTTAGAGTTGGCTGTATTTTGAAAATAAAGTTATTGTAGACATGCAAACATCGTCTTTTAAATTTTTCTAGAAATTGCATTGCGGTGTTCTCCATTTTATTGGGAATAACCTGAGAACATAAGCCATCTTTATATCTGATTTTTGTTGGTTACATTAGCTGGCCTAGTCTGTGCTATTTATAAATATTATCTGAACATACACCCAAAATAATCTTTGACAAATGATTTCTGACTAGTGGCTAGAAGGCTTCACTCATTAGGAGCAGACAGTGTGAGGTTTTAGTTACATGTTTCACAATATTGGCTAGATTTTTAACACTGCTAGTTAGGACAAAACCGTAATTATTCTTCTCCTTGATTGTAAAATGTGTACAACATGAGAAAGTAGCTGCCCTCTGAATTGAATACAAGGCCTTGATAAATGAGGGAGCAAAGGAATGTGGTTTAGCAACTATTCAGAATTAGCCAAATGACTTGCAGGAGCTATCAAGTGTGACTGCTATGGTTGCAAACCTGTCAAGATTCATTCACTGGCTAAGAAGAATACTTCTTTTGGAATAATTTTCATGCAGATTCTAAAATACTTCACTTTTGTGATCATGGTTTTGTAGTGTGAAATATTTTCAGTAGTTTTATTTTTAGTAGTTTATTTTATGTATTTCTTTAATTATTTACATGGCTGCAGGAAGACAGCCCTGAAATGGAGAAATCTTGTGTGTGTGAAGCCTAGGGACCCCACAGGAAGGTCAATATCCATGTGAGGGACTTTACTGCTATTTGACTACACTTGTATCATAGTAATCCCATTTAATATCTTCCAACACGCCCAGCAGCCCTAATCCAATAGGCAGGGCACGTTATCACAGCGGCCCATACAAAGTAGCGTATGGCCTAGTAGTGATGGAAATGATTCCCGACGTCCAGGCCCAGAGAGAGGGGGAGGGGATACCGCAGCGTCAGCGGGTCACGTGACAGTAAGTGGCGCAGCCTGTGCAAGCCGCGAAGGAAGCGGCGTGGGTGGGGCGGTGGAGGGTGCAGTTTTCTTTTCTGCTCCCTGCAAAAGCCGGGCCCCGCATTGAGCCCCACGTGCCTGCGTCTGCAACACGCTTTGGGTAAAGCAGACATGTTACAATAGCCATAGTTTAAACACTCCGTGGGGATGCTGAACAACAGGCTCTTTCTGGGGTTTAAGCATCCCTGTAACTCGAACGCTAATCCCATGTGTCGTGTGTGTTTCCATGACTCCTTCCCGGCAGCCCCGGTTATTTATGTCCCAGGAGCAGGAGTACTGGGAACCACTCGCTCTTTAAGTGCAGGAATGTCCCTGGCTCTTGCTCTCGCTTGAAATGCAATGCCCTTTGCAGGAAGCGGTGGCAGCAGGCTCCGTAGTTCTGGCTGGATCTTCTCTTACTACCAAACAAACGGGTTTCCAAGGCACTTGAAATAAGTAACGTACGTGGGGAACGTGCAGTGATGTAGCATTTTGGGGGCGCTGGAAAGCCCACCTTCTTTGTCTGCCACAGACTGTCCATCACGGTGCCTAGGAGACTGTTTCTTCCCTAATGCTGCAGAGCCCTCCTGTAACAGCCAATCCCAGCGCAGGAAGTGGGCAGGTTTTTCTCTGTCACTATCCCCTGTATGGAAAAAGCCTCTGCATCTTTTTTTGCTTGGTTGGGGGGAGAGGAGGAGGAAGAAGCAGCCTTCCTGCAGTTTAGACGCTTTTTGTGCAAGGGAAGGGGAACAAAACAAAACAAAACCCCAGCCTTTAAATCGTTCATGTGAGAGTTGTGTTTGTGTCCTAACTGCTTTGGTGTTCAGCAGAAACCGTTTAATTATTTTACTTAATCAGACAGGATGATAGCTGCCCAGCTTCTGGCCTATTTCTTCACAGAATTGAAGGATGATCAGATCAAAAAGGTAAGTTAGAAACCGAATATTTGCACCCCAATGGCCGATTGATTTTCCATAAAGATGTCTTTGTGTTGTCAGTGGCTGTCCTGTGCTTCCAGTTGATGAAAATATAGAGGTTAGAAAAGCTGAGTGTAGCAAAATCAGAAATATGTGCTCTAATAAAATGAATCATTTTGTTTAGTGCATGTGGAGTGTTTTAGAAAAGCAGTGGAGCCTTGAGTTTGTAAAATTTGAGAGGTATAACCCCTAAAAAGCTGAGTAATATGCTGCAGTGTCCTTGAAAGAAGGATGTAGATGTCATTTCTCCACTGAGCAGTTCCTCCAGGGCCTTTGTAGAATAGTCTAAAATGGACAAATACAGTCAGTCTCATAATATGTAACTGAATGAATGGCAAATGTTTTATTACACTGGGAATTCAAGGCCTGGGCCAATTATTATTTAAAAATTAAGTTCTCTTAACTGTAATTTATTTATTTTTAAAGTAGAGTCCTAACCAAAAAAACTGCTTATTTCTTGTTGTTAAAGTAATCTTTTTAGCTAGCAATTGAGTGAAAGAACTGAATTGAATGTAACATTTAAAATGTAGACTGATAATTTATTCACAAATTTGAAACAATTTATTTATATTCTTATTAAAGTGACAAATAGAGGTCACACTAGTTTCCCCTAAGGTTACTTTACACAGTTATGCTGTGTCCTCATGTCTCATAGGTGGTCCCTTATCGAGATGGGCCTAAATATAGAGCTGAAATTTTCAGTTTTTAGTATCATCAGAATAATGTTCTTAGGCCTCTTACAGGAGGAGGCCCAACATTTCATTACACTAGGTGTAGCGCCACTGTGGGGGTAGGCTATAAACACAGACTTTGCAGAAATATTAAAGAAAAAATATAAAAGTTTCCTTATGCTGCAGAATTTGTAATGACTGCAAGGTATTTTAACTACATTTGATGTAGTTTTGTTGTCAGTGTGTTATTGCAGCTGCATTTAAAAACAAAAAGAGCTCTAATTATTAGGAAATCATTTCCACATGAGGAAGTCACTTCCACGTGCATCATTTCAATATGTTTTTTTATTTCTTTGTAAACAACAGCATATATAGAGGTGATCACTCCTTTTTTATTAGTCCTTGCACAGACGTGTCTTACAAGAATGTGAGGTCAAAATGAATTGAAAGTTACAAACAATCTTGGATTTTATGTTGTGACTTATGAATGTATGGGGGCAACAGTAATATTTTTATAGTGAATTGACAGAGGCTGTGTTAAAAAGCATGATTTTTAAGCAGTTAAGGGGAATATTGTTGTGTGCCAGTTAGGTGCATGGTTTTACTATTTAACAGCATAGTACAAAATGGGTGTGGAGTTCTGGGTAAATAGATTGTAAAATACTATTACCTTATTTCTGAGTACTAGTTGCCTGGGCGTGGTGGTTTAACATGAAAAGGAAAAGCACAGTAGTTTAGCTGAATAGTTAGCAATGCTGGAGATTTTGGTACTAGGACAAAAAAAAAAAAAAAAGTTTGACTTTCTGAAGAAGCTCAGTGGCCTTTCACAAACAGGTGCCTTACTCTGGAAGATTCCACTGACCTTTCTGTGCCACATTTGTCTATATTATGTGGATTTGAGGGGGGAGATGGAGAGAGGAATGTTATTAAAGGTTCATGTAAGATTATTCAGAGTTTTACAAAAAATGTGGCTATGTCCTTTTCTGTTAATGTTACAAATGTGCATTTTTGTAGTAATATCTGAGCTTGTCTGCTTAGACTAGGGAAATTTGCACCTGTGTGACTAGATTGATGTTGCTACATTGGTGTAAATGATCAGCAAAGATGCACTGAATTTGTGTAATTTACCCCAGTAACTAGCCAAGATGAGTCACCCTGGTGCATGCCACATCTTACACTGGTGTATCACATCCATGCTGGAGTTTTCTCCTGTGTAGTTACAGGTAACTACACTAGTGAGCAAAAAACAAAACCATTAAAAAGCTATTCTCTCTCTTCCCACAATAAAAGAGAATAAAAAGCCTCCAACAAAAACTGCAAACTTGGACAGAAAACAGTTAGACAGGGCCTAAGACTGTGCTTTATTTTTAAAATTGCTTCTTGCAGTTTTAGGTCTCTTGTTTATTCCTTTGGCTTTTCCCCATCAAAAATCCCTGTAGGAGGTAGAGGATTAGGAATAACTGTTTAGTCTGGAGGAAGATCCTGGATCTGCCTTCTCTCAGAATTTTTCTGTTACCTGAATCTGTGCAACATGTATATGTTTTCTTGAAACACTTTTACACACCACTTACTGCTCCAGATTAACATGCCTGAGTAAAGCATAATCTGTTTTATTGTTGTTATGTTTAACAATCCAAAATAAACAAAAAATCACGACCCCAGTGGAAGTGGTTCATACAGAAGATGTCACAAGGTTTACATTTACTGCATCTGAAATACTTGTTATGATGCATGCTGATATAGGGGAAGTTTTATGGTGTTGTCCACAGATATTGTTATAAAAATATAGGCAGTGTGTTTGTAAGTTTTGTTACAGTGAGAAACATAATTTTATTTGACTGTACTAGAAACCCCATTGTGATGGGGTATTTTAGAAATATAGACAGCTATTTTATAAATTAAAATCCCATTTAGACTGCACACAAATATAAGCATATAAGTAAAATATTTCTATATGTGCACTCTACTCAGAATCTATTGATATTGAAGCTAAGAATAACCCTCCCCCGCCCTCCCAGCCTCCTTTTAAAAATAAATAAACCAGTTTTGGAAGGTTTTTGAGGGTGTTGGATGAATCAGAATTCTAGTCCTGTTCTGAGCCTCAAAATACTGGAAGGTGAACTGTGCACTATGTTGACCTGTGATAGTGGAACAATTGTACTTATCCTTAGTATATCGCACAGAAGAATACTTGCATTCATTTCTCATTTTCAGCTCCCTCCGAGCTGTGCTTTCTCCTCCCCAAAAGGGGGAGGTCTCTTTTATTCCACTACAGACAGATTTGTTTCCACCCCTCACTCACCACCCCTCTATTACCTGCGTCTCTCATAACTTTTTACTGCTCCGTATCCATATAGTTCCAACCCTGAATGCAGGCCCGAACTGTTAATCTGAGTCTCCCCTGCACTAGTTCTTGGCCTGTGGTTTAGGTGACAGCCGGTAGTGCAGGTGGTGAGTCACACTGAGAATGCCACCATAGGGCATGGGGGATAAGGAAGGATTATCAGCAAAGAAAGGACAAGGTAAGCTGGAACTTGTTAAGCCTGAGTTCCACATGTCACTGAGATACAGAGCATAGAAATTTTCCCTCCTCCACAGAAACTTTGTGGTCACGTAATACAGGCAGTACTCTAGTGTCATTCCCCTAGTAGTTAACCAGTTTCCTCAGAGTCAGTAACTTTAAGGATCTGTACTATAGCAGTTACCTTTGCATAGTGTGGTTCATTGTGGCTAGATATCGTATGGAGATGATATGGTTCTGAGACATGTGGAGTACCTAGGTATGAGTTAAGAATACCGCCTCCAGCTTAACTTGAATATAGATATAAAATTTGTTTTTCTTTGTTTAAGACGGGCTCTTGAAGGAGAGCCCCACTAATTTTGCTTAGTACAGTGTCTGGAAGATTTTAAAGGCAGGAATCACCATGGTGTGGAAAGAACATAGTGTATGTTTTCATGGGCAGAAATAGTATGTTTTATATGTGAACAAAATTTGTGGGGCTGTAGTATATGAAAAAGGAGCCACTTCCATATAAAATCATGTGTCAATATATGTCCTCATGCAAGTCCAATATGTAAACCAAGCTAAAAGTATACAGTAGCTTTAATAGGTATATAAGATGCATATAGTTTTGTTCCATGTGGGATAAACTGAAATGAATTTGAAAACTCACTTTTTCATTATAATTGATAGCAGCTCTGGTGGCAGTTCTAGGGCAAAATTTTAGGATACGTTTGGCAAGTTTGTCTCTGTGCACATATGCTGATTAAGACTTGATCCTGCAAAGAATTAAGCATAAAAGGTTCAGAAAAGGGCAACAAAAATGATTAGGAGTATAGAACATTTTCTGTGTGAGGAGAGGTTAATAAGACTGGGACTTTTCAGCTTGGAAAAGAGGTGACTAAGGGAGGATATGATAGAGGTCTATAAAATCATGAGTAGTATAGAGAAAGTAAATAAGGAAGTTGTCATAAACAAATAAGTTAATAAAACAGAAGTATTTCATATCTCATTTGCCTGTAAAGGGTTAACAAGATCAGTGAGCCTGACTGTCACCTGACCAGAGGACCAATCAGGGGACAGGATACTTTCAAATCTTGAGAGAGGGAAGTTTTTGTGTGTGCTGTTAGTTTTTGGTGGTGGTTCACTCTGGGGGCTCAGAGGGACCAGATGTGCAACAAGTTTTCTCTCCAGTATCCCTGATACAGGTTCTTATCGATTCAAAATAGTAAGTACTAGGTAGATAAGATGAGTTTGTTTTCTCTATTTGCAAATTTGTATTTGGCTGGAAGGATTTTAATTTGTACTTGTATACTTAGGCTAGGAGGGTATTCCCAGTGTCTACAGCTGAAAGACCCTGTAACATATTCCATCTTAAATTTACAAAGATAATTTTTACTGTTCTCTCTTTAATTAAAAGTTTTTCTTGTTTAAGAACCTGATTGTTTTTTTTTATTCTGGTGTGAGACCCCGGGGGATGGGGTCTGGATTCACCAGAGAATTGGTGGGGAGAAAGGTTAATTTCTCTCTGTGTTAGGATTACTTTGTCTCTCAGGGAGAGTCTGGGAGAGGGAGAGAGAAGGGGGGGAAGGTGAATTTTCCACTCTGTTTAAAGATTCAAGGAGTTTGAATCACAGTGATCTTCCAGGGTGACCCAGGGAGGGGAAGTCTGGGAGAGGCAATGGTGGGGGAAAGGGTTTACTTTCCTTGTGTTAAGATCCAGAGGGTCTGGGTCTTGGGGGTCCCCGGGCAAGGTTTTGGTGTGGGGGGGACCAGAGTGTACCAGGCACTGGAATTCCTGGTTGGTGGCAGCGCTACAGGTTCTAAGCTGGTAATTAAGCTTAGAGGAATTCATGCTGGTACCCCATCTTTTGGACGCTAAGGTTCAGAGTGGGGATTTATACCATGACAGAACTGTTCTTGTATTATGAGCAGGAATAAATAACAAGGGGCCAGCAATGAAATTAATAGGTTTAAAACAAACACAAGAAAGTATTTTTTCATGCAATGCGCTGTCAACCTCTGGAACTCCTTTCCAGAGGGTATTGTGAAGGCCAGTACTATAAAGGGTTCAAAAGAGAGCTAGATAGATTCGTGGACGATAGGTCCATCAATGGCTATTAGCCAGGATGGGCAGGAATGGTGCCCCTAGCCTCTGTTTGCCGGAAGCTGGGATTGGGTGACAAGGCATGGATCATTTGATGATAACCTGTCTGTTCATTCCTTTTGGGGCACCGGTTATTGGCCACTGTCAGAAGACAGGATACTGGGCTTAATGGACCCTTGGTCTGACCCAGTATGGATGTTCTTATGAGCTTATATACTGAGAGAGACCAGGAGGATGAAGTAATATATTTTGTTGGACCACATTCTGTTGATGAAAGTGTGGAGAGAGTGTCTTTCGAAAGCATCTCTCTTTCACTAACAGAAAGCAGTCCAATTAGGGTTGCCAGGCGTCTGGTTTTCAACTGGAATGCCCGGTCAAAGAGGGACCCTGGCGGCTCCAGTCAGCAGCACAGCTAGGCTAATGCAGGCTCCCTGGCTGCGCACAGCTCCTGGAAGCAGCGACATGTCCCTGAAGCCCCCAGGCACAGAGGCCAGGGAGGCTCCACACGCTGGACCCGCCCCGAGCGCTGGCTCTGAAACTCCCATTGGCCAGGAACTGTGGCCTGTGGGAGCTGCGGGGGCAGCACCAGTGGGTGTGGGCAGAGCCTACTGTGCAGAGCCACCTGCCTGCGTCTCCACCTAGGGGCCGGACATGCCAGCCACTTATGGGAGCAGCATGGAGCCAGGGCAGGCAGGGAGCCTGCCTTAACCCTGCTGTGCTGCCGATCGGGAGCTGCCTGAAGTAAGCGCTGCCCAGCTGGAGCCCTCACCCCCCCACCCCAACCCAGTGAAGAGAGTGAGGGAAAACAAGTGCTAGAGGGAGAGGGGCTGGAGTGAGTGGGGGTGGGGCCTCAGAGATGGAGTAGGGTAGGGGCGGAGCCTTGGGGAAGGGGAGGGGCATGACTGTTTGGTTTTGTGCAATTAGAAAGTTGGCAACCCGAAATCCAAGAAAAAATATTACCTCATCCATCTTGTCTCTGTAATATCCTGGGGCCACAACAACACTGCAAACAACTTTGTGATTATTCTCATTGACTTTAGTGTAACAGGTCACAGTACATAAAATTGAGCAGGTATATAAGTCTTTGCGGGAATCAGGGCCTGGTCTTTCAAAAGGCTGAGTACTTTTGTTTTCTATTAGATTTACAAATGCAGTGGTAAGCTATGTGTAAAGTTTAAGATTTTACCAATTTTCTATCTAGTCAAGGAGCTATTAATTTTTACTCATTGGGTGCCTGACAAAATCTCAAAATAGATAATGAAATAAAAAAGAAAAAACTCTTAAACATGCAGGCAGTGTGATGTAAATGGCAATAGTTTGGATATAATAAAATTAATAGAATTAACTACCCAGAATCACTGCTGTATAGGAGATACATATTGCTTCAATTTGTAATTGAAAAGGGAAAAGTCTCTTGCAATGTTTAAACTATTTTTATTAATGCATTTTTTACTCCTGATGAATATTCCTCACCTTTAAATGAGCATGCTGCATGAACAACTGTATGGTAGGAGTGTGTGTGTAAGTTAATGACTTCCCTATAAGGAATGAGTGACGAAAATAGGTGCTAATGATTTTTGGAAATCTTTCTAAGAAGGAGGCCTCTCTCTGTCCGTGGGTATGCATGAGACTCCCATTAGTGTCAGTGCAAACTAGACATGCATCTAAGGGCAGTTATTGGTCCTTAGTAGCTGAGTAGGTGTTTACGTAGAAATGTGAGCACATACAATTAGTTATATTTATCTACAAATCCACTGCATGATTCCTTCAGTTCTTGGAATTCAAGAAGTCTTTTGTAATGTATGAAAATGAATCAGCATTACGTTTTAGTCAAGAAAAATTACATGTATACTATTTTGTTTATAGCACCCTCCATTTCAGAACATAGTTAATATACATTTAAAATCAAACGGAAACTATTAAGTCTTTTGTAGGGCTTCAGGCTTCAGGACGTGCCAGTTGTTGATAAAGGGACCAATTCTGCTGTTTTGCATCAGTGCAGCCATTCACTTCAAAACTAACTGCTAACCCATTGAAAGGCTATTTATTTTCTCTTCCCTATAAGTTCCTCAGAACTATCTCCCAGTGTGCCCAGGCAGCAGCAGGAGCCAGATCTTCACAGAAGATCTTCCCTGCTTGAAATCAGGATAAGCTCCACTGGTGCAAGTACAGGCTTTGCCTGTCTGCACTAGGGATTGTGCCAGGCAACTGCACCAATGGATGTGTAATCTGGGCAGATCCTGTTTCAAGTATTGTATGTTGGGCAATAATGAGAGGATGCCACACTTGTAAAACTAAACAGGCTCTTTAATGAGAGAGCTATTTACAGAGATGCTGCAGCTTCAGTTAGCTGTCAAGCCATGTGCATACAGACTGGCTTGCCAACGCCTTCTCCAAACTCTTCTGCAACCTGAGCTCAAGGCTGGTCCTCAGTGTTCTTGCAACTCAGGGCAGAAAACATTTTTGGTGTTTCCTCAACAGCTGAGCTACAAAATCCAAAAAGCCAACAAAAAAACTCCCAGCCCAAACAAACCAAAATCAGACCAGCACCTCCCCAGGTGTTCATTTGGTGCCATCCTTAATGTTTGTCCCTGCAGCTGGCCCGGCCTGTTATCCTGCCTCCTAATTCCACCCAGGTTGCTTCATCACCAGTCTAGTTTCCAGTTGAGTTCTGGTTGGGAACACCTATTAAACCTCCTATTCAGCAAAGTGCCACTTTCCTAATTGTGGACTCTCAGAAAACATTTTCCAAAGTGTCCCTTAACTGGATATTGTGCATGAGTTACTTAATACTTGATACTTGACCAGAAAACGGAGAGTTTGTATTGTTTGTAGTGATTTTTCTTGTAGTTCCTGCTTAATTAGTAGCCCCGTAAGAGGAATGAATTCAAGAAAGCAGTGCCTGTCTCCTTCCTCTCCCACCTCACCCTTATACTTGGTAGAATGACTGTAATCATTTTCCTTCAACAGAGACTGCTGGCTGGTTTGTTAAGTGGAATGCATTGGAGTAAACTGTTTTGAAGTGAGATTTTTTCCATGGATCGCAGTGTGCATCTCTGTGTACTCCCAAGATCCCTACCCTAATTGTGTAACTGCAGGAAAAGTTGCTATTGATTTTTCAGAATGAGAAAAATATCCACCTTTTACTGTACATGGTGTTTGTTTAGCTTTATGTAGCACTGGTACATTGTCCTAGACGTTGTCAGCTCAGGCTAGTTCAGTCTTGATTTCCTTTCTTTGAACACCCTCGCTAAAGTTCATGTAAACAGTATTGGTGGATCACTTCTTTAGCCTTCAACACGTTATTTTAAATGGGAGGCAAGAGGTGGAGCGTCTACAAAGTTTATTTTAGATGCATGACAAGATATTATAAAGCATCTAACAGCCAGTAAGATCATTACATGAGCCAGGACATTATGGACAGTCAAGACTCAGAATGACAGTGTAGTCTGATGACGGTACAGCCTTAATTAGTGTCCCCCCTTCACTTTAAAAAGACAGTACATCAGGCCTCTTGCGTATGGCTGAGTGCTGGAGACTGATGGCTTCTGTTTATTCCCAGAAAACCTGTGGCATTGGTAACAGCAGTGCAGGGCTCCTCACCCTTTCACCATTATGCCTGAGCTGTTCTGGAGAGACAGCCTTGAGCAGTCTCCAGAATCAATGATTTCTTGGTCTGTTTATTGAAACTGCCCACAAGAGCACCATCTGCGGTGGTTTCTGTAATGAGGATACTCCTCCACTAGGAGCGGGACTGAGCACCAACTCATTCCAGTGTTCCGAACGTGAGATTGTAACAGCATCCACCCACTACTGATATGGGCTGGATTCAGACAGATGATTTCAAGATCAGATGGCTAGTGTTTAGGCAGAACCCTGGATAAATTAATATAATCTGCCACTTATAAACTACTATATGGTATTATTTCTTGTAATTGCTGTGTCTAACTTTTTTTTCAATTTATCTTTGGATTACTTTCCACTTCTGGTAAGCTTCATATTAAATGCTTTTCAACATTCAAGGATTGATAATAAAAAGGGTTCAACCTAACTTTAATGCAGAGGGATTAGGATGCAGCCCTATCAATTTAAGATGAGACCAAGTGAGGTCTGACAAGCTAAATTATGGTTAGACCTGGTCAGTGCAAGAGAAATTTAAGGTGCTACAGCAAGTGTTTTTGACAGTTCAGTAGTTCAGAGCACTGTTACATGAATGCTTGGTCATTATGTTAGGGTGCCTTGTTCTGTCACATGTGCCATCTGCGGTTGAGATGTCAAACTGAGATTTTAATCACTTGTGATTGAAATACTTTTTGCAGGAGTAATTGCATTGGGACTGGTTTTCTGGCCAAATTGCATTTTGGGCCCTAATTACATTCTGACTAGCTGTATTCTCCTTAAGCTGGAGAATAGTAGAGTATTCTTCATCACTTTCTGACTTACACCCACACACTAAACAACAGTTTATGTTCATATGTATATTTGATGTGTGAGAGTACATTATGGTGCTGGTGTGGTAATCAAAGTCGTGTTTTTGAACCATAGATATTAATATTACCTAATTATATACCAGATTAAAGGAGAGGGTCTTGACAAAGGAACCTCATGTGTCTGACATGTTTGCGCCACTGCAGGCGCATTGATTGTCAGGTACATGGTTCTCATTTTAATGCTCTGGACCATATAGTAAGCTGTGCTTAGTACAGAGGGTAAAAGAGGCCATGTGATGTGGAAAGTGTTGCTTCAGGCTGATGAATTTCTAGGCCAATATGTACAAGCCAGACAGTAAACTGGGCTAGACTAGAAGCTGATGGTAAAAGGAATGGGACACAGATATCTTTTAACCAGATCTCTGAAGGTTGAATTGTTTCTCTGAAGCATCGCTGCTGCTGTTATTCTCTTTGACGATGAAGAAGATTTGTGTAATATTGTGAACAAAACAGTGCTGGGCGTCAGGGGAAGCTGGAACTTTCACCTCTTTCCAGTGGTATAATTTCCTATTTGTAACTATCTAGGGTTATGAAACAATGAATTGTAAAACTGTCATTTTTGTGTACTGAAAAGCTGGCAATGACCCCGGGCTGAGTTACCCCCGGCCTTGGGCTGGGGTAAATTTAGAGGGGTGTGTGGGGATGTGGCTCTTTGAAGTTGCTCAAGGATTAGAATGCTCAAATAAATTCTGGAGACATGGATTAGTGAGCAAGAGCAGATGAGTCAGTCAGAGGGTGCGTGATAACCTGCAGGTCCATGAAATTAATTGATCATATTGCCTCCACATGTTAGATGTGTTCTTATGCTTTTATATAATATACAATAAATGTGTGTAAAAAAACTTTTGGATCCTTTATGATGAAAGGCACTAAATATGAGGATAATATATACAGGAAATAAATCCCCCCAACCACTAAGACGAAAATAGATGTTAAAAAGGGAGATTTTTATCCTAAACTTTCAGTTCATCAACAGTCCAAAGAGTTAAATAACTTGGGAATAAGCTTTCCTTGCCTCTTCAGATTAATCCAGATGGTTTCATTAATAATTACAGCTGTTTCTGTTGCTGTTTGGCAATGCCAGCTCATAGCTGTGTGCAGATGTGGCCAGGAAATGTTGTAACCCTGAGTCTTGCAGGGTGGATGAAGCTTAGCCAGACTGGCTCCTTTGTGGTTCCCATAGATTTTTGAATGTGTTGCTTTTTGATGCTACACACATTTTATCTTGGGATCACATAGCAAATGCTGACAGTTTGTCTAGCTGTCTTTTGCTCCTGACATCTCTTGCTCTGGGGAATGTTTGTACAAATAATATCTTTGGCATGTCAGATGAGAGCAGGAGCCCATATAGCGTTGCATGCTGGACAGGGGATTCTATCCTTCCAGCAGTTGTGTGTGCAGATGTCGTAGACTGAGGGCAAAATTGGGTCTATTAGGTTGAAATGCTAGTATTGCTTATTGTGTGGATATGCAAAAATTGTGACTGTCTCTGTCAAAGTTATCACTGCCTTGAATGCTACTGTAGTTTACTGCACTACTTCACTTTTTCTTGGGAGAGAATCAGAGAAATGAGGACTCTGTTCACTGGCTATTTTCTGATCAAATAAGCTATTGAATAGTCTTTTTGATTATTTTCTTGCTCATCTTAATATTGTAATCGCTGAATTGTACAAGAATTAATTTGAAGCCTGTTGGGGATTTATGTCATGTCTTTGAGGCAGGTGCTTTTGTGGACGAGGGAGAATATTTTAATAAGAAGTAGCAAAGCAGAGAGAGTTATTCATTAATATTTCTGTACAGAATAATTTTAAAACACTGATATTTGTATTCAGAGAAGCACATACCTGAATCTAGAAATGATCCAAATCTGGAATCTTGAATTCAAGTCTCTGTACCTCTTTGGTATTGGGTTTGTTTCCATAGTTCTAAATGTGTCCCAGTGGTTTTGGTTACATTCTGGATTCAAAACCAGACATATACTATGGTTATAGTTTGGATGTGATCAGTGATCTTGCAAGATTTTTCTCCATGTTGTTGTTTTTGTAAATGTTAATCAAATCAGTAATGATCCGTTTGAGCCTTCTAACCTTGGTAAGAGCCCGCTGTAGACAACCCTGCTACGTCAGGTCAGCCTTCTGCAAAATGTGTATAATAGAGTCTACGGTCCTGTGGCTTCTGGAGTAGATACTCTGGTGAATTGGAGAGTAGTTTATACCGTACCCTCGGGGCTGACTCTAGGCACCAGCAAACCAAGCACCTGCTTGGGGTGGCACATTTTCAGGGGCGGCATTCCGGCCATCTCTTTTTTGCTTCGGGCGGCAAAAGCCTAGAGTCGGCCCTGGCAGCAGCTGTGCGGGGGGGGCGCCCTGGGGCCGCTGTGGTTTGTGTCACGGGGAGCAGCACCCGCACATTGTGATTGGGCTGGGCAGGCTCCGAGCAGGGGACACTTGGGCTGGGGGTCGCCCTGTGGGGCACACAGAGCTGCCTGCAGGTGTAGCAGGGCGGCCAGAAGCAGCTGCAGCAGTGGGGTCATAGATGGTGGAGCGCTGTCATGCAGGGCCCATGTCCTGCTGTTCGGGGCTCCGCTCCCTCTGGGGCTACCCTGCCCCGGCTCCTCAGCCCTCTGCTGAGGCAGTCCCCCCCTCTGCCCTCCTAGGTCCCGGCCAGTCCTGGAGACAGGAGCCCTGACTGGAGGGACCGTGGGCTGAGGCGTGGCCCAAGAGCCCCACTGCTTACCCCGACCCTGCCAGCGCTGGACTGGCTGGAGGCGAAGGGGGAGCGGGCGGAGTCAGCCCTGGTTGGGGGGAGCCCAGGGCTGGACGGCAGGGGATGTGGGTGGGGTCGGGGGGAGAGCCTGCTGCTGGGGAGGCAGGGGATGCGGGTGGGGGAGGGCACTGGTGGGGGTGTGTTTGAGAACCCAGGTCTAGGGTGGGGGGCAGCCAAAAATTTTTTTGCTTGGGGTGGCAAACAACCTACAGCTGGCCCTGTGTACCCTTGATTCATTCTGAACTATGCTCCACAAGATTATGAAGAATTCAGATTCCAAAGGTTTTTGGAACTGCTGCTACTACATAACATTATTTAAATGCCTTTGTGACACGCTACTCTGGGAACCCAGATCTGCACGCTACTGTTACCTCACTACCTTAATAAGTTTCAGGGTAGCAGCTGTGTTAGTCTGTCTCCGCAAAAAGAACAGGAATACTTGTGTCACCTTAGAGACTAACAAATTTATTTCAGCATAAGCTTTCGTGGGCTACAGTGCCACAAGTCTCTAAGGTGTCACAAATACTCCTGTTCTTTTTAGCTTAATAAGATTGCTTTGCTGGAGACAGACCTGTCTGTCTGCCTCACCAGCAAATACCTTGAGACTCTGCCAGTCCTAACTGTGCCTTGCATAAGTGAGCCCCAATTTCTGAGTTCTCCAGGGATGTCTCTATGCTGTGTCCGCTCCCTCTCACTGAGCACTCACAGAAATTAAGTTTTCTACTTCCAAAGAGCCAGAGCACACACCAGTCTGTTAGTTAGGCTGAAATCCCTGCACTAGGCTAGCTTTGTAATAAAACAAGAATAAGCTTATTAATATAGAAACAGATTTAAGTGATACCAAGGAAGAATTAAGAAGCTAGGAAAGGATTACAAACAATACCAAAATAACACACTTTCTAGTGCCTACAACTTAATATTAGCAAGCTATGTCTTTGCCTAAAATGATTTCTCACTTGCATCAAGCTACCAGCATCTCTAGCCCTCCAGGCAAGAGGATCTAGTGTTCATAGAATCAGAGGGTACTGCCTCCTCTTCCCCCACCCTCCCAACAGGTGCTGGATAACTAGAATATCCTTGCCCACAGACAACCTGCCAACCTGAAACGTATTCTCACCAGCAACTGCACACCGTACCATAGTAACTCTAGCTCAGGAACCAATCCATGCAACAAACCTCGATGCCAACTCTGCCCACATATCTACACCAGCGACACCATCATAGGACCTAACCAGATCAGCCACACCATCACTGGTTCATTCACCTGCACGTCCACCAATGTAATATACGCCATCATATGCCAGCAATGCCCCTCTGCTATGTACATCGGCCAAACTGGACAGTCACTACGGAAAAGGATAAATGGACACAAATCAGATATCAGGAATGGCAATATACAAAAACCTGTAGGAGAGCACTTCAACCTCCCTGGCCACACTATAGCAGACCTTAAGGTGGCCATCCTGCAGCAAAAAAACTTCAGGACCAGACTTCAAAGAGAAACTGCTGAGCTTCAGTTCATTTGCAAATTTGACACCATCAGCTCTGGACTAAACAAAGACTGTGAATGGCTTGCCAATTACAGAACCAGTTTCTCCTCCCTTGGTTTTCACACCTCTGCTGCTAGAACAGGGCCCCATCCTCCCTGATTGAACTAACCTCGTTATCTCTAGCTTGCTTGCTAGCGTATATATACCTACCCCCGGAAATTTCCACTACCTGCGTCTGACGAAGTGGGTATTCACCCACCCACGCTCACGTCTGTTAGTCTATAAGGTGCCACAGGATTCTCTGCTGCTTTTATAGAATATCTGTCTTTTTGCTCCCCTTATATTTCTCAAAATCCATTGTCTTTGTCTCAAGAGCCAGGAAAACCACCTGAAAATTCAGAATCTGGTGTTTTCCCCCACCCACCCTGTCCAGTGTGCTCATCAAGCTGTTTGCTCTGCTGCTTGTTAGCTTGATTGCTTTGTTTACCTTATGTGTAATTTTACTTGTCCTTAGCTTGTTGTCAAGCCATGCAGACAAATTTGCATTCCCTTGTCTAAGGCAGGCTTGTTTATCTACTGCCTCTAAAACATATTTTAAGAACTTATTTCTAGTACACATACTTAATTCTTTATACGCAACCCATACATATATCAGGTAATGAAATTCATGACTAGCATGTCACCAGTTCTTATATGATACTTTACAAGGCACTGTTTCACTAAATCAACTGTATGTTGCCAGCGGGCATAAAAGGTGCTCTTAGGCTTTATTTACGCTGGAACCTGAACTTTTGTCGTTCAGGGGTGTGGAAAAAAAACACCTCCCACTTGAATGACAAGTTTTACTGACGAAAAGCGCTGGTGAGAACAGCACTTTGCTGACAAAGCTACGGCCGCTCATTGCAGGGGAGAGTTTTTTGTCAGTGGGAGAGCTCTCCCCTGCAATGAGACTTAGCCTCAGGGTCACAGCCTCCTATCCAAGGATCTCAAAGTATTGTCC
The DNA here is from genome assembly GCF_003597395.2 of Chelonoidis abingdonii. Classification (NCBI taxonomy): domain Eukaryota; kingdom Metazoa; phylum Chordata; order Testudines; family Testudinidae; genus Chelonoidis; species Chelonoidis abingdonii. The sequence continues at coordinate 22,642,423 of NC_133783.1, forward strand.
ACACATTTAATTCTCTTTTTCACAGATCTTTGGTCCCCATTGTTTACCTAACCTAGTATTTATGGGGTCTAAATTGCAGTGAAACCTTTTCATAATGAAATTAGAGCCTCTTCGCTGTAAACTACTGCTTGTCCTTAAGCTAGGCTGATGATGATGATAAACAAGTCCCATGCTTCAGGGCATAAGCTGATTACCTTCACTACAACCAAGTGCATTTACTTATTTTGCTGAGGGGGAGGAAGGGAGTTTCACCTAGTTTGAAACCTGAGGAAGGATGCAGGGCTAGATGTGCCTCTGCTCTAATTTGGTATGTCAGTTACTGTGTTCTGTTCTTTTTCTTTTTGAGCTAAAAGAATAGAAAACTTGTTGGTATTGGTTGTATTTCTTGTTTGACTGGAGAATCCCAGAATCAAACTAGAAGAGTCACATGTTCAGTATATAAACATTTAATCTGCTGGAAGAATCCAGTTAAAGAAAAAAGAGTATCTGCGTTCACACAAGCAAATGTAGAATTTTAACTTTTTGTCTTCTCTTCTTTTTTTCAGATTGATAAATATCTTTATTCCATGCGGCTCTCTGATGAAACGCTGGTGGACATCATGGCTCGCTTCAGGAGAGAGATGCAAAATGGTCTTTCTAGAGACTTCAATCCAACAGCCACAGTAAAAATGCTTCCTACATTTGTAAGGTCAATTCCTGATGGCTCAGGTAAGGATTAGAATATTGTGTGATGTGTTAATGTAACACACTGCATGAAAATGTCTTTTTAAATACTACTGAAACAAAGCAAAGCATTTTACTCCCTGGAGAGCCTCATATGCATGTATTCATTCCAATGCATGGAACTAATTTGTGTAATTTCTTTACAGACCTATGCAGAATGGGTCACATTAAAACTGGAAAAGAGATTCCCCCCCCCCCCCCACTTCTTTCTAGGTATTCTATCCATCAACACTCCCACGCTGTTAATTGGATTGAAAACCTTGTTTTCATTACAGAATTGTTGTTGGTAAAATTACAGATTTTTTTTTTAAAATGATTAGCGGTGGTCTATAGTGGCCTAGGGGTTTTAAAAGTGGACATATGAGTGAGTGTCTTATAAAAATACCACATATTCCTCACAACCCAAGGAGATGGTGTGTTAGCATTTGATAGCAAATTTTGCTCTTATTTTGATTCTCAGTGATTCATTTTATTTAATATACATGAGTTAGTAATTACACTGCATTTCTGCAGTTGTTTTAAGTCTCCGTTTGCAGCATAGTTGTGAAGTCATGTTGGGAGAACCGGTTGGGTTAAAACCAAGTTAATACTAGGCAGTGAAACGCTAGGCTGTGTTGTGAGTGGGAATCTTTTATGGTTCTGCTCTGCTCTTGCTTCTTATAGCTTAATACTAATTTTTTATGCTTGGAATTAGAGAACTGTGTTAAGCATATTTTTCAAGTCCCCCACTTGTGTGCTGTTGGCTACTATGATGAAATTTACTAGTGTGCTGATTGCCAGCCCAAAGCCATTTTTCTGTTTAAGCTATGCATAGAAACTGCTGTAGCAGACCCTTGGTGAAGTGACCATATATGGTTGCTATGGGAATGGGTTTTGCCAGGGTAGTGGGAGTGATTCTGGGTTGGGGGTCCATGTTTATGTAGATTCAGTAGCCCCAATAACTTATGCAACGGATATGGAGAGTACATGGCTGCCATAGAGGGGTGATTCAGTAGTTCCGCACTCTGGCTATGAATAGGTTGGAATGGATTTCATTTTTCTGCTCCCCCTGCAAGCTACCACACTGAAGTCAAGTACTTAGACGTTCTACAGAGGGAGTGAATTTCACTGTATGTGTACGTGTTAGGTTGCATGTTGGCCTAAGAAGGAAGCAATGACATGGCTTTGACTGGCCGTGCATTCTGTGCTTCTGTTTGTTGGTGCAGAGAATGTATGTTCCTGGTGCCCAATGGCAGTTCTAACATTTTTTATGACCTTGAGCTTCAGATTTTCCTGCATCTTCACTTCTACCAGTCAAGCACAAATATATCCCCTATCCCACTAGCACTCAGGCACTATCACACTGAGTAAGTAAAACAAATAACATTATGAATTATTAAAAGACATAAACACAGAACCAGAAGACCTTTAGGCACAATGCAGCATGCTGCCAGATGGCTTAGGCCTGGAGTAGGTGGGAGATGTTGGGCATCAAGACTTGAAAACCATCGGGGTTGGACCTGGTGCAGTAAGCCTGGTTCCAGGCAGTGCTGTTAGCATCTCACTTTCATGAACAATAGCTTAACTCGCAATAAAAAATAAAATAGAGTAAAATAGTGACATCAAAATCCAATCCTTACGCAGAGCCGAGACAGGAAAAAGTGTCAAATTTAGTCTCTCTCTCCATCAGGAGTACAAATGAATTAAAATATTGGTTTCATCATAAATATTACACAACTTACAAAAAGAAACAGCGAATATTATTCATGGAGTGCTTTTATGGCTCAATTCTGTTCCCATTTAAATTGGTGGTGATAAAACTCCCATTGACTTTATTGGTCCATAAAGAAAGTGGTGATTGTATGTGTCTTACTGTACAAAAATAGAAGATGACACCAGCCTTCCCCAAGGAGCTTGTAGGCTATATCCAGTTCAGACACTGAAGTAGACTCTGCAAGTTTTTAGTATCTATCTTTGGATAATAATCGAAAAATTAAATGATTATGCTGTGCAATATTTGTATAAATGCATGCCTGACTTAAAATATGAAAAATACAATATTTTCTGTACGTAACTGTTGGCATCTGGGTCCCTGAAATTGAAAATACATTGTTCGTCGCGTCTTACGTTCCCCACAAATGAAAAATCCAGTATTGAACTAATGAGACTAGAGTGCCCCTTTCATTTTAAACGATACAATGCTGTATGAAGATTTTTGCCCTGGCTCTTCTGTACAAAATCCTTTACCACAGTCATGGAAAAGTGACTGTTATAACTCTGTTTAGACTCTAGTAAAAGATGCTGGACATAAGAACTCACCCATTGGATGAACCAATAAAAAGCGATACCAGGTGAAACTGCAAATGGGAAAATATTGAGCAGTTCATGGATTTCTGGGGCCTAGAAGCTAATGGACTCGGACCAGAGATAGATAGCTATTTTAGTGCCCTACGCAGCCCCTCCCCCAGGCTTGCGAGGGGGCTGGCCCCGGGGGCCAGGGGGGTGGAAGGGGGCTGGCCACTTCCTCCGGGGAAGTGGAGTGACCTGGCCCCAGCCTGCTCTGCTCCCCTGGGTCCCAGGCTTGGGGGGAGGAAGGAACTGCCCCCCAGCACTCACCGGCGGCGCGGCTGGGAGCCAGGGGAGCGGAGCAGGCTGGGGCTGGGTCGCCTTACTTACTGGTGAGTGCAGGCCTGACCGCTTCTGGAGTCCTCGGGAGTAGGGACGGTGCTGAGGCGGGGCGGGGAAGAGGTGGGGGTCCTGAGGAAGAGCTGCAGCAGGGGCTGCCCCAAATTTCTTCTGCCCCACGCAGCTGCATACTTTGAGTATGGGTAAGGACGGCCCTGCTCTGCTGCATTGTTTGCAGTAGCGTCGATCTCCCCAGTAGTGAAGACAAGCGCTAAGATCAGAATGCAGTCCTATGAGAACAGTCTTGCTATACTGTAACAACTGTGAAAATAATTTTGTGACAATAATTTCAGTGCATGAATTAGCTGTAAATCCCAAATCTTGAAGGATGAATGAAAGCTGAATATTCTGAAGAAATACTGTTTTTTAGTTAGTAATCTAGATTTCTGTACTGCTAATAGTAAACCTTTTGAGTAATATCTTCTAAAGACTGTGGAGATGTTCTTAGAATTATTATTACTTTTTACAATTGTGAAGTCATTAGAGAATGTAGAAATTTTCTTGGACATAATGGTCAGGAAAGCATCTGAAGCTATTTAAAATGATTTACAAAAAGATCTTTCTGAATTAACTTCTGCTATGATTAATTGCATCTTTGTTACAAAACTTAGATTAAACGCTGTTACTTAGATTTGTTTAAATCATGAAATAATCTAAATCTGAAACATTAATATACTCATGGAATGTTTTAGGGTTTGTTTTGTTTTTTTTATTTTTAGTGGAAAAGCATGAACTTCTCATTAAACTTTTGATTTATAAGGAGAGCCAAATATATTTGCAAACAACTGTGTTAATTTGCTACCTATTGCCAGAATAGACATTTCTGAAGTGCAGTATTTGTTTGAAGTATATTCCAGGGTGCATTTAAGCTTGAAAAAGGACCATCTGTTCTAGTGTTTGTTTATCATTATTTATTGAAGGTAATGGCTTGTACCAGACAAATGATGTTCTCTTATGTTATGGCTTATTCAGGTATTTCATTTAATGAGATGACCGGGATGAACATTTTAACTTCTGATTCTGTGACAATGAAGAGAACTATGAAAACCCGGTTTACTGTATTAAATATGATAAAAGAAGCTACATGCAGAATTTTGAGGATATGTTCAGATTTTAAATTATGTTCATTTGTACAACTTAATTTCCAAAACTGTGTAGGTTTAAATTACATATGAAAATACTAAGGGAGGTTTCCTCCAGTAAATGAAACAGGATCAGCCCAATGTTTGAGGCAGCAGAAAAAGGGAGCTTAAAGTTATGTGGTAGAAGTATTAGAAGAGACTTAGATTATAAGTTTTGTCTTTAATATTCAACTTTACCAGTTATAGTTTATTTCTTATGCATGAGTTGTTTTTGGTGTCTCGCATATGGTGGTTTGCTTGCTACTATATGCTGCAATTTGGGAGACCTATAACAACTTCTGTAGGGAACTTACTTCCCCCTTTAGTAGCTCCTAATTTCCAGGAGGGAAAATGGCAGCTGGTAGGTGTCTTAGACTGGCCCAGTAACCCATGTACAGTCACCAGTCTGTTGCATGTGGATCCAGTCATTGGGACCCAGTCATTTCCAAGTCAGCGGGTCTGGGTAGAATCTAGTCACTATTTCTAGCTCTGGGACTCTAGAGAGCATGCTCCTAGGGTCAGCCCTCTTGTCTGACATCCTTCCTTGAGATATGGAACTCTGCTATCCAACCACCCTAGATGCTGAAACCAGTGTGTGAGACCTCCTGACATCCCTGAGTCACTTACACATGCTCCCCACCAGAATTCCCTCTAGGCTGCAAGCACTCTGGGTTCACTCACTTAATCTTTTGAGAAACGGTGTTGCAGAAAAGCAAGGAACCCAGGCGTAGCAGAGGAGTTGCCTAATAACTGTCATTTGAGGCCTTGTCTAGAAGGACAAAGTGTGTGGTAGCAGGGTCCACATAGCCAGTTAGTGCACAGCATGCTAATGTGCTCTAGCTTTCTATCCATGTTGCCATGTACTAGTGCTAAGTGTAGACAAGCCATTAAAATCTTTGAAAATAACAGGTCCGGACATGCCCACTCTCCTAGTTTGAGCTCATCCTTTCACCTGAGTCTGTGGTTCATCAGGGCTTGTCTACACTGCTGTGCTGCTGTAGTGCTTCAGTGAAGATGCTACCTATGCTGACGGAAGAGCTCCACCTCCCCAGGAGAAGCACACCTGTTGATGTAGTGCTGTCTACACCAGGAGTTTGGTTGGAGCAACACGGTTATACAGAGATGTGCGTTTTCCGTACCCCTGAGCGACATAGTTATAGTGACATAAATTTGTGATGTAGACCAGAGCTCAGTGTTTCAGACGGGGTTAGAGTCCCTCCTGCCCTCTCTTTCCTACAAGTCCTCCTTATGTGTGGTGATGGTCAACCCCCACAGAGCAGATGGTCAACCTGTACTCTTACATAGGGCCTTGTTTCCATGTGGTACGCTCAGACTGTGACGTTCTGTATTCACCAGTCTTGCTTGCCCACCCACTGCAGCCTCTGTGGAAAGACCATTGTTCCATGAGGGTGGGCCAGTAGTGGGGAATCCAAGTCAACAGCCCCAGGTTATAGCCTGGATGACTTTCAGTGATGGTCCTTCAGCAAGGTGTCAAATGCTTTTCCTAGGCAGGGCAGCTGCCTGGAGTGCAGCAGAGTAGGCTGCCCGTGGACAAGTCTGAACTAATGCAGCTACAGTGCCAATATATCAACACAAGTACAAAACAGATTTCACAATTTGGTCTTGTTGCAGCGCTGTAAAGTGCCAGTGTAAACTTTCTCGCTCAGGAGAAAAACACACCCCTGAGTGCTGCAAGTTTCAATGCTGTAACGTGCCAGTGTAGACAGCGCACCAGCTCTAGGAGCCATGACCCTCATGGAGGTGGGGTTTTTTAGCGCGCTGGGAGAACTCTTTTCCAGCGCTCTGCCGCGACTACACAAGCCACGATAAAGCACTGCCATGGCAGCGCTTTAATGTTGCCAGTGTAGATGTTCCCTTTGATGCAGTCATATCCCACTTTATCACAGTGGGATCATTCCTTCTTGAAAGTTACACTGCCTGTGGAAGCGTACTAGGCAGGACAATATTCTGGAAGACTCTGTGCACATAACATCAAAGAGGTTCAGATGAGGAGAGGTGGAAGTATAAATAAGACTTATACTAGTTTTTGCGGAGTAGTGGTTTGAAATAATGTCAGATGCAAGTTCTGGTTTAGGTAGCAGTAGGCAAATTATAGACCCATGAGTTGCGGGATGAAGATTTGGGTTCAGTCAAACTAGATTGTTGACTATACAGAATGGATGTGAGATTTGAATGGAAGAGAAGCTGGAGATAATGAAGTTTTGGGGATGATACTTAGCAGTTAAAAATGCATCAGTATTGATTTTAGACCGACACGTGGCTGAAACAAGCAATGTCGAGAGTTGGGAATTTCCTTCATAGATATTATACAAGAGGTTGAATTCAAAAGGAAAGTAAGAGATATTTATATGGATCAAGGATTGAATCCTGTGGGGCATCATAGTAATGAGGACAAGTGATACAAATGGTTCTGTGCTAACCTCAATGAATGGTAGAATATGTGGCAAAGAATCCTGGTCCATCAGAAGTCAGTGGCAAAACTCCCATTAACTTCAACAGAGCCAGGATTTCACCCAGTGTCCGTGTAGTTTCTGAAGTTTAACCAAAGTGACAAAAGAGTGAAGAGATGGAATTTGGGATAGCACTAGAAAGTGCAGTGTTACATTAACTGTGCTGCTAAGCTGCAAGCAGCCTTCTAAAACCCACTGGTGTGTGTGTGTGTGTGTGTGTGTAGGGAGGAGGAGAGGGGCTCAAGGGCTTCAGTGTTCATGTATTGTGCACACACAGCCTTGTAGCTCATTGTTATGAAGATTGTGTGTTTCCATTGTTATCTCTTCTTCAAACCGTTAATGATCACTGTCTTTATTTGTTCTTTTGTCTGATAAGACAAGACAGCACAAGTGTCATCACCTGGATCAGTCAAGTATGTTTACACAGCAGTAAAACAAGCACCGAAAGTGTGACTTTTCAGATATATGCCAGTCCCTGTAGCATGGCTGGGTCACATCCTTAAGGCTTTTTGAACTGCTCTTGAGGTACATGATCAATTGAATTGGCTTAAAAGTTTTGAAACCCATCTCCTCTCCCTTGAGAGAGAGACAGAAATGTTCTAATATTTTCTCTGGTTCACAGGAGCAATTTGTTTTAGGCAGCTATATCTGTGTCAGATTCAGCAGAAGTCCCAAATTTTGAACTCATCTGTTGCGACAGCTATCCGTTTGTCGAGATAGTTTGTAGTATGACTTCTCTCTGTCTGACATCCATTGCATTATTGTAGTTTTCACTGAAATTTAGCTCTCATGAATAAAACTCTTGATTTATAGTTAACTATGTTCCAGTGTGTAAATTGGGGTGATTTAAGGCTAAATTATATCCAGATCCATGAAAACTTCAGAGTTCTCCCAGAAATACTTTAGGTCACCCTGGAAAGACACTTCGTCTCAGTCTGTGCCCTCCCCCAGAGAAACACTCTTTAATTTCCCCCACACCATGATTCCATTCCATTCAGATTTACAATGTTTGCAGCTTGCTCCTCAGATCTTTCTCACTGAATCTGGTGAGCCAGCTTAGTCATGATACCTGAATCCTGATTGACCACTACTCCACTGCCCTCTCTCTGGAGAAGCCACACTATGATTTACTTTACATCACTGATGTTCAGTGTTGCTATAGCACTAATCTTAGGATGAATTACAGTGAATTAGCTTGATATACTGTGTATGGGAATGCTGTAGATAGAACTTATTTGCTATAAGCACAGTACATGTATTTATGCTTTATACATAGATCGATGTTTTATAGGGCAGAGGCATTTAACAGTTTTGATCACTTGAATCTTGTCTCCCAAACAGAGAAAGGAGATTTCATTGCATTGGATCTTGGCGGATCTTATTTTCGAATTCTGCGAGTGAAGGTTTCTCATGAGAAAAAGCAGACAGTACAAATGGAAACTGAGATTTATGACACACCAGAAGATATCATGCATGGCAGTGGAACCCGGGTAGGTTTCTTTTCTCAGAGATACTTCTCTAAATATTAGATCTTTTACATTACCATTTTAAAGAAGTGTAGAAAGAGAATTATTATTAATGCTTTAATATTCAAAATATCTACTGAACTCTGTAATTCTTTGTCGCACCTTAGAGACTAACAAATTTATTTGTGGATAAGCTTATGTGGGCTAGAACGCACTTCATCAGATGCATGGAGTGCAGGGCCAGCTCCAGGCACCAGCGAAGGAAGCAGGTGCCTGGGGTGGCCAATAAAAAGTGGCGGCAGTGCGTCCGTTATCAGGGTGGCATGTCTGGATCGATGGCACCGGCACTTCGGTGGCAGCTCAATCGGACCGCTCTGGATCGGCGGCAGTTCGGGGGTGGGTCCTTCACTCGCTGTCTTACTCTTTGGCAGCACTTTGGTGGCAGCTCGATCAGGAGAGTGGTTCTTTTTTTTTCCCGCCGCTTGGTGTGGCAAAAACGCTGGAGCCAGCACTGATGGAGTGGAAAATACAGGAGCAGGTCTAAATACATGAAAAGATGGGAGTTGCCTTACCAAGTGTGAGGTCAGTCTAAAGAGACAATTCGATTAACAATAGGATACCAAAGGAGGAAAAATAACTTTTGTAGTGGTAATGAGTGGCCCATTTCAAACAGTTGACAAGAAGGTGTGAGTAACAGTAGGGGGAAATTAGTTTAATTGAATTGTCTTGATAGACTGACACACTTGGTAAGCAACGCCCATCTTTTCATGTATTTATACCTGCTCCTGTATTTTCTACTCCATGCATCTGATGAAGTGGGTTCTAGCCCACGAGAGCTTATGCCCAAATAAATTTGTTAGTTTCTAAGGCCACGTCTAGACTACGCGCCGGATCGGCGCGTTAAAATTGATTGCTCGGGGATCGAAATATCGCGTCTGGTCTGGACGCGATATCTCGATCCCAGAGCGTGCTTAGATTGATTCCGGAACTCCAGCTAGATGATCGGACTTCCGGATTCGACACAGCGAGCCACGCGGATCGATCCCGCGCGGTGAAGACGGGTGAGTAAATCGATTTTAGATATTCGATTTCAGCTACGCTATTCTCGTAGCTGAAATTGCGTATCTAAAATCGATTTAATCTCGTAGTGTAGACCTGGCCTAAGATGCCACAAGGGCTCCTCCTTCGGCTACCACTCTGAAATCTATAATTCTTATTGATATTAAGAATAAATAAGAAGTCTTGGTAATTAGCCAAGGGAACTAGAATGCAGCCTTCACTGCACAAGTCACTTCCTGCTGAGTTTGAATTTTACAGTTTTAAACCAATTTCTGTGTCTTATCATATTCTAAAAATCACTTTCGACGTATGGGAATGGAGGGTTGAAAAACCTCCCAGTCTTTGTAAGTGATTAATTCAGTCTAGCTTGCAATTGAAATGTAGGGCTGCACCTAGAAACAGATGAAGATTGGTGACAAGACCAAGTATTCATTCCCCTGCGAGAGGACTTTTGCATGAAAGAGTATGAGGACTGTAGTGTGTTTTTTAAATTATACTGTAGATGGCAAAGTGTTTTACCACCACATAAATCTGACTTGGTGGTAAGTGCTGATTGAAACCAGGTAGGTGTAATTTTTTCAGTCTCCTGTGTTCCTTGAATACAAATTTGCCTATGGGGAAACATTTAGTATATGGTCAGGAAATACTAAATGTGTATTCTTATTTCTTGGGCTAGTGGTGTGCACAGTTAGGTGATTAAGGCTAGTTAAATATGATTTTTTGTAAAAAATCATAAGATAAACAAGGTAAATATTTGAAGTCCCTACATATATTAAGAGACCAGCTGCCTGGGCTCAAAACTAAAAGGAATTGTCAAGAGGGCTTTAAACTGGGAAGAGAGGTAGGAATGGTAGCTACAATTGTACTCTGTAATGTCTAGATACCTTCTAGTATCTAGATACTGGTAAAGAGAGAAATAAGCTGGAAAGAGCATCAGAATTAGATCCATTTCCTTAGTTCTTGTATGACAATGTAAACATGACTAAAATTTTCAGTGATAGTATGTTAGTGGCAGAATTCATGCTGTTCCTCTACAAGGATACCTGAGGAAACTGATAGGCACTCAGGTGGTTAATGATTAAATGCTTTTGACTGATTCTTATGCTAATAGTTCCTTTAAATTTGTGAACCAGTTGTCACAATTAGCTGAATAGCTGTTTCATTGACCTTCTGAACAGGATTGGTTACTAATGCTCGTTAACCTCAAAGATTTATCCTCTTAAATCCCATTCAGATCAGTGGAGGAATTGTGAATTATGACTTTGTGTCTAGCTGACAGAGCTTATTTTGAGATTTTTCCATGTTAGTGTATTGAGACTTTTTTTATCCTCTCCCATCTGTCAGATACAAACATATTTCACTTTATATATAATGTCCTTTTCATTTCCTGTTAAAGTCAAGGGCAAAACTCCCATTTACTTCAGTTGTGCAATATCAGGCCCAAAGTTTCTAGAGACTCTTCCAAGTCAGTCTAAAGAGCTAGAGCTAATTTAAAACCTGATTTCTGTATTAATCTTTGTACTCTACGTTCTATCAAAATAGTTATTGAGTCTGAGCAGTGCACATTTAACTGTGTTTCTGCTGGGTTCCTTCCTCCTGAATTTACTCTATCAGGTCTGTAAATTCCTTCCAATTAGACATTAACTCTTAAATATCAATTTGCAAACTTCCAGCCAAATGAATCCTTAGGAGGACTTGTGTATGAGTCACAGAGACACTTAGGAAAAAAAATCATAAAATCAGTAGTAAATAAAGATGGTAGCAAAAATTGTATGCATGTATCTCTCGCTTCGTTACTCTGCCAAACAATCAATTTCTCTCTCCTATAGTTCGTTAGTTTAGTTTTTTTAATCTGGTACAGTAAGCCCGTACAATAGAAATTAGACACTCCTGACTGTGCTTTCATACTCATAAAAGCATAGCTAATAGCTAGTTAATTCACTTGATTTGTCTATCTAGTTTTTATATATTAAAATACCTCTTATGCTGTAAAGATATGCTCTGAGTCATTGGTGCATGTTTTCTGGTTTCAGCTCACTCAGGCATTGAGTGAGGGTGGATAGTTTAGCAGTCTAACCATCATATATGATATATCTATACTTCTTGGAACCACAGGTTTAAATCCTGTTAGGTTGTCCTTCATCTTCTCCAAGACAATGCACGGAGTTCCACAAAACTCACCGTGTACAGTAGGGGATCTTTTTTAATTAGAATTTAAAAAGCAGGGCCTGTCTCCTCCTGGTGGCCTTGGCTGTTTGCCTGAGAGCAGGAGTTGGCATAGAGTTGCCAACTTTCTACTTGCACAAAACCGAATACCCTTTTCCTGCCCTGCCCCTCCTCCGAGGCCCCGCCCCTTCTCACTCCATTTTGCCCTCCCTCTGTCACTCATTCTCCCCACCCTAACTCACTCATTTTCACTGGCTGGGGCTGAGGGGTTCAGAATGTGGGAGGGGGCTCTGGGCAAGAGGTTGGGGTCTGGGTGTATGAGGAGGGAGATGAGGGCTGGGACAGGGGGTTGGAGCATGGAGGAGTGGAGCTCAGGAGTGCAGGGTCTGGGCAGTGCTTATCTCAAGCAGCTCCCGGAAGCAGCAGCATGTCCCCCCTCCGGCTCCTACGCAGAGGCACAGCCAGGCAGCTCTGTGCACTGCCCTGTACACAGGCGCTGCCCCACAGCTCCCATTGGCTGTGGTTCCCAGCCAATGCAAGCTGTGGGGGTAGTGTTTGGGTGGGGGCAGCGTGCAGATCCCCCTGGCTGCCCCTATGGGTAGGAGACAGAGGGGAGACATGCTGGCTGCTTCCTGGATGGGGGACATGCTGGCTGTGCAGTGTTAACGACTGGACAGTCAATGGCCTGGTCAGCGGTGCTGCCAGGATCCCTTTTTAATGGGGTGTTCTGGTTAAAAACCAGACACCTGTTCACCCTAAGTTTGCACCAGTGTCCTTGGCTAAAATTTCCTCTTCCTGGACAGTAATTTAATGGGCTTTCTGTTTGTTGTTCGTCTGGCTGTCACCTTTAACCCTAGTGGGGCAACATTTTAGTGGTGGCATGTGTAGTTTGCAAAGCACTTCCACTTGGAAGACACTATATAGATATATAATGTATTATTACTGTAACAACTCATTTTATGTTAACTGTCATACTTCTTTGTTTAATTATAATTCCTCTTTTTATAACTCTTTTTATCTCTCATTTGGACAGCTGAGCATGATGTTACAAAAGTGAAGCCTCTTTGATTTCCTTCACTTTCTGGTTGTGTATGAGGGTACTGGTGTTCTCAATTGCAAAAGACTATAAATCACAGTTTCCTCTCTGAAATTGCCATAGTAATGCTTAATCAGATTAAACCCATAACTAAAATATGAGCTAATATAGTTTAGTCCAATGGTTCCCAAACTTGTTCCACCACTTGTGCAGGGAAAACCCCTGGCGGGCCGGGCCGGTTTGTGTAGCTGCCGCGTCCACAGGTTCGGTCGATTTATGGCTCCCAGTGGCTGCAATTTACTGCTCCAGGCCAATGGGAGCCGCTGGAAGCGGGGGCCAGTATGTCTCTCAGCCTGCGCCGCTTCCAGCAGCTCCCTTTGGCCTGAAGCAGTAAACCGTGGCCACTGGGAGCTGCGATCGGCCAAACCTGCAGATGCAGCAAGTAAACAAATCGTCCCGGCCTGCCAGGGGCTTTCCCCGCACAAGCGGCAGAACAAGTTTGAGAACCACTGGTCTAGTAAGTAGAAATGTCATGTAAACCACTTTTTAGTCTTTTAAAAAAAACAAAACACAAAAACCCACCACAACAACAAAAAAACCCTTTTAAGTTTCGTATTTGCTGCTATCTGTAGTATTTCCTCTCTCATTGTGGGATCTTGTAAATTATTTTGATTAGAGCTAGGTAAGTACATGGCAACCTATGAGTGATGATAAGGCTATTTTGTAGTCTCAGTCAGTAGCCCTAGAATGCTGGTATTTTTCTAGGTTTGTGTCTCAATGTTTGAGTCACAAGGTGAAAGAAATATAATCGGCTGGTACAAGGAGAGAGATTTGTTATAGGTCAACTTGAGGCACAGCCAGCCTTTTGTACTGGTAGATAGAAATGTATTTTTTTACAGTTCAATCCAAGGGGCTTAAGTCAGCCCTGTGGTATGGTTTGTGTATTGCTATATAGTTAGTCACTCTGGCTGGCGCAATGGTCCTTAGTAAACTGTGTGTTTGATGATATAACTGGAGGTTTCATAGTAATTGAAGAGTGATCTCACACACACACACACGTAAATAGCCACAGGAGCCACAAGAATGAGCGAATAAAGCCAAGGGTAGGGGTGGAGATGGCAACGGCAAGTGTCACCTTCTGTCCCCTCAAAAAAGCCCAGTGTAAGTTAAAACTTCCAGAGCCACTTTCATTAATGCTACACCTCTTTCAGCCCTTCTACTCCTATTTTTCTGGCTTTTTCTGGAACAAACAAACCTGAATGTTCATTTATGGTGTCCTGCATCCTGGCTAGCAGTCCCAAATGACTGTTGTTTGAGCAGCTAAGCCACTGTATTAGATGTAGATTTGTTTGCTGATACCATTGCTGCTGCAGAAAATGACACTCAAACCAATAAACTTCATAATATCCTCTTTGTAACTGACTGACCACTGATACAGTCGGCCAATCATTTCAGCATGCAGATGGAGTTTGGCCACTGATAGTGTTCTGGGCTCTCTTGTTAGGTGTCATCTGAAAAGGAGAGAGCCGTTAAAAGATGGAGCATCAGTCACTGGCCTGTTTTGCAGCACAGGGAGCGGGTGTATGGGTATGCTCAAGCCAGACTGGCACGCCAGTGTCTTTTATTTTGAAAAGCCTATGAAGTGCTTTGGGTGTTGAACTATCAGAGTAAGAACCCCACTAAGAGTGGGGAAGAGAGATTTAGTGTTGCCTGCCCTGGCCATCTTGTCTTGCTGTGCTGTCCTGGCTTTTCTTGTTGGTCTGCAGTAATGCTGTAGTGCTTGTCACATCTAAGACGCTACAGTACTGGAGATGTAGTCAGTTCGCAGAATGTACCCTGCCTGGTAGCTTCGCATTTCAAAAATTGTGTTTCCATCAATGTTTGTCCCTTGAAGCATGTGCGGTAGTTTAAAAATCTGTTTTTTTTTTCATACTTTTTTTTTTAATTAGATGTTATTCAAGGGTTCAGTCCTGCAAGGTTCTTCGCTTTATGGTCTTAATCTAGCAACACTTCAAGGAATATGAATATTTTAATTGACTAATACGATTGTTTTACCTGCTTAAAGCTAAGCTTGTGTTGATTTGCTGGGTTAGCTTCTTGTATGATCAAACGCCAAATATAAGCCCTTTCAGGTAGCTGCATTTACATAATATATTATTAATAATCTCTTAAAAGAAACTGATTTTTTGTTTCATCAAATTATTAATAGATGTTATAATATATTAAAGAGGCACTTACTGTCATTTTAGGTTTTGCATTTTTTAAAGAGCAGTGGAAAAAAAAGTTAAGCAGAATTTGCTAAAAAAGCAATTTCTTTTCCTTATTAAATATTGAAGTATTTATGTTGTCTTAATTTTAACGTGTTATCAGTTCTAAATGACATGGAAAATGTCTCTTTAAATTTGGAATTGGTTGTTTATAATAGTCACTTTAATTCTTTCCAGTGTTTCTTGTGAGGGTCAAGGCATATTTTTTTCTTAAAATTGTCTTTCTGACTATTGTCATTTTATGTTTCTCTTTTTCTTACAGCTCTTTGATCATGTTGCTGAATGCCTGGGAGATTTCATGGAGAAGCAACAAATCAAGGACAAGAAATTGCCAGTTGGGTTTACATTTTCTTTCCCATGTAGACAGTCCAAGCTAGATGAGGTAAGAATATTTCAAAATTTTATTAATGTACAGCAGAGACACTGCTATTAACCCTTCCCTCCTCTACTCCGTGTCAGCAAACAAGCAGTATTTTAGCTGGCTTGACTTTCAGTGTAAGAATCAATTATTGCATATTTCACTGTAGAACTTCATCTCAACATTGTTTAAAAATGCTTTTTAACAAATGAACAGTTTTTTTTTTACTATTTTGTGTTACCATTTTGATTGAATGATGATGTTTTAATTTAAAGTATAGTATAGTATACAGGTTATAATTCTGAGGGCCCAGTTCACCAATGCTTGCTCGTAGTGACTAGCACTTACTCATTGTGAGTAAAAATTGCAGAAACGGGTCCTAATTTAGGACCTAATCTTGAGAGGTAGTGAGCACTCTTAGCTCTCCTTGAGCAAAAACTGGAGCGTGAGGTGCTCAGCATTGTCTAGAATCAGACCACTAGATTGGGGAAAAAAAAACCCTATTTGAGATCGTTTGAAAATGAACATGGCTACAAAATGAAATCGGGCTGGCTGGCTGTGGTGTTACTCTGAATGCATAATGGTTGTTATGTGATTCCCTGAACCACAGAGTGCTCTGCAGTATAGTATTTCTGCATTATTTCCCATCTTTTACTTCAGATAAGTAGAATGACTGACTTGCTAAAACAGTATTGCTAAAGAAACTGCATACTAATGCTAATGTACTAAGAAGCAATGAGAGTGCACATATTGATAGGCCTTCAATATTCTAAACATGACATCAGTACTAGTTCTAAGGGGCTAAATGTTATGGAGAATACAACAAATCACATACCTTGTCCTATCCCTCATGGACGTAGAGGTTCCAGCAGAAGTTTGTAGTGCAGACATGGTCTCAATGTGTGACCTTGGGCAAGTAATTTACCTTTCCTGTGTATGTCCTCATCTGTAAAATGGGGATAATATTTATCTCTCCGGGCTGTTGTGAAGGTTATTCACTAATGTTTTTAAGAGATCTTTGGATGGAAATTGCCCTAGCAATGTAAGGCATCTACTTTTAATATTCATAGTGCATTTCACATTGCAGAATGGGGCCTGTGCTGGCAGGCAGAGGATCATTTAGTCTCTGAGTTTAGGTATAATTTGAAGGTCCAGAAGGAATATACTTTTCCAGATAATGTCCTTGTAATGAGAGCAGGCTTCAGGGGGTTTATAGAGTTCAAACAGCAGCTGGAAGCCTGTCAATAAAAGAAGCAACTGCATCAAGCTGTATCCTATGTCAACCATCAAATGAGAATTAGAAGCAGGCATGTGACTGAAGAGTCCCATGGATAGTATCTGAGCTTGAAGTGTCAGCTGTATATTCAGTGCTTCCCCCGGCAAGGCACTGAATAAAATGGATAGTAGGAATGTATAACCCACGAGACACAACACAAGGGCAGAGGGTGGTGGGATTATTTATATAGTGTTTGTACGTGGTGCTGTATAGAAGGCAAAATGGAGTAGTCCGAAAACAGAGTACCTGAACAAGAACTGAAGAGCGTATACTTACAGGCTGTGGTCTTGCATTGGAATATGCAAGGCTGGACCCTTGCACTCACGTGGAGGCCCATTGACTTCGGTTCTGGAGGATTTTTTCGCAGGTTGTGATGCTTCTTAGGATTCTGAGACACCTCACGACTGATCCCTGTAACCCTTATGCATCCTGTGCCCTCTGCCTGTTGGCACAAAGGGGTCCTTATGTCACACAGGTTCCTTAATGACTTGTGGGCAAGAGCAATTATTTAGGAGTTAGAGACAGACTATACATCTTGCTGTGAAAAGAGCACTGATGTAAGCAGAGCCACAATGAGAAACCTTTCTCCTGTATCCACTGAAATAAATACTGTCCAATTTTGAGGGGAGAAAAATTAACCTTCTGAAAGAATTTATAGAAAGAAGTGGTAGCCAGCTTTTAAGAGGAGAACCTTGCAGACATGCAGGAGTGTTAGATCACAGGCCATTTGTAGATTGTATTTTAACTCTTTGGAAGGCACTCAGACTCTGCTGTGGTGGGTGCTGTTATAAAAGCCTGGATAGCTAGGGCATGTGAGAGACGGGAAATTAAATGGTGCTAATTTGTATCTTCTTTTCTCTTCTGTTGATCAGCAGCTCTTTCTTCCTTTCATTATTTATTTATTATTTATTCATTGAATGCCCCAAAGTGAGCTAGGCACTATCCAGATACAAAAAAATGAGACATAGTTCTTACCCAGGAGAGCTTACAGTCTAATTAATGCAATTGCAGACAAGGTGATGGGTTAGGGAATGCAATACAAGGGAGGGGTGGTGATTGGTGGTGTTATTTTATTATTACTACTATTTGATTCTTGCTTCATTCTCACTTTTGTTACTTTATCCCGTACTTAGCCATCACCGCCTTGATTATTTAGTGAGCCTAGACAATTGTCCATTGTTAAATAATTTAACCCTACCATTTATTGAAATGTATCTATGTATTTTATACCTTATTCTTGCTTAATTCTATTTAGTATTTTATTTTTAACCCTTGCCTTTTTTCTTATTTTTTTATTCCTCGAGTCCATTCCTTTTCAATGTGTAAATTATTTTAACCCTATTGTTTTTAAGGCTTTTCTTCCTAAGTAATCCTTGCATATTGTGTTTGCTTAATGATTTGTTAGCACAGTCATTTGTGATTTTTTTAAAAAATTTATAATCCTTGCATATTTAGCTTTCTGAAAATATTTTAGCCCATTACCTTTTTAAAAATTGTTTTTAACCCTTGCCACATTTCTGATATTTCAGTTGAACGTTTTCTTTACAATTGTGAGATGCTCATCCTCCGCTCTCCCTCCTGATCAAATCAGTGATGATGGATGCAGACCAGTCTGATTCCTGGCACCATCTCCACTGATCAAATCTTTCTCTTTCCCTCCACGTGAATTTACTGTCATTTCTTTTTCAGTCATGCCTGCATGGTGAAGCCTCTCTAGGAACTGAAGGGTCCCAGTTCCTTAACAGGAGAAATGGGAAACCGAATGGGTCTTAGAGAAGCAGACCATTCAGGAACAATAATAATCAGTGGAGCTGGTAGAAAATTTGAAACGTCAGCCACGCTGTCTCACTCTTTCTCTCACACAAGATCTTTGATGAAAAACTTTCCCCATTTTTCAATCTTCTATAGTAAGAGAGACTGCCAGTCACATCAGATTAAGATGGCATTGTGGGGGAAAAAGATTGACCATCCAAACCCAGGGATTTGTAGATTCATTTGGAGTGCTAATGTTTTGTTTTAGAGAAAAAGATAATCTTTTTGTGTTTGGTTTAATATTGTACTTAATGTTACTCTCCTTTTTCATTAGGGTATTCTGATAACCTGGACAAAACGCTTCAAAGCAAGTGGAGTTGAGGGAGCAGATGTAGTAAAGCTGCTCAACAAGGCAATCAAGAAACGTGGGGTAAATTTGTTTAGTCTTTTACATACATGCATATGCATATAACATTATGGGCTCTAGAAAATATCTGTGTGTTTTTTACATACACAGACGGAGAGAGATTTTCTAGCGTCCGTAATGTGATATGCAGTGGGGAAGCAGAATAATTTTATACTTACTATGTGAAATTTACAACAACTTTAATAAGGTTACACATCTCATCACAACAGCATTTGTCCCATGAAGCAAATTAAGTTACTTTGTCTCACAATAGTTAACCTGAAAGCTCAAGTAATTTTATCACTCTCGTAAAATGTGAAATTACATGTATCACCATGCTAGTTCTCTAGCAAGGTCACCCTGTAGCTCTGTAAATTCTCTTCCTGAGCAACTACTTACAGATCATATGACTATTACAATCAGGTGAGCTTGTTGATGTCATAAAAATGTGACTTGGTCTGAAAATGGAACTCTGTTGAAACTGGACACTTTTTGTTCTATTTCAGCAGCAGGAAAACCTTTGAGTTGATTTTATCTTCACCAAGACATGCCACTATGTAATCAGTTACTTTTTCAGACTTTGGGAAAGATAAATAACACACCAAATGAACTGATTAATGGAAATGGTTTGATTTTTATGTAATTTTGGTAAATTCTTTTTATTTTATTATTTACCGATTTTACATGCATACATTAAAATCTTTACTCAAAGTTTTCAATTAATATTAATTAAAGAAATCTTTACATCAGACATTCAAAAGGACGCTTGGAGACTGACGGACTCCTCAGGAAAAACTTAGCAAAACATTCTATTGTTAGACAATTTGATCTCTGCTTTTCAGTTACTAGAGACTTTATATTAAGATGAATCTTGATTCCTTAGGAATTACTCTGTTACTGTTACTGTTCTTCTTCACCTGGAACATTAATCTGCTTCTAGTGCTCTTGCAGTCTTCTCCAAATAAACTTTATTACCAATGCAAGATTGTGACTTCAGATGGACAATAGGAAGAGTAGGGGTGATTTCTTACTAACAAAATTCCTGTTTACAAGCAAATATTGTATCTGTAGTAATAGAGAAATTGATTGGTATAAGCAGAGTTGTCTTTGAATAGAATGTTTTTCAAAGTTCTATGGTCAGTGACATTTTACATTGACATATTGATATTAATTCCTTTTTTTTTTTAAGGAAAGTGTGTGATATAAGTAAAATTCTGTTTTGTCCTTCAGGACTATGATGCAGACATCATGGCTGTTGTAAATGACACGGTAGGAACAATGATGACCTGTGGGTTTGATGACCAGCGTTGTGAAGTTGGCTTGATTATAGGTGACATTCATTCCTCTGCTACAGTGGACATATTGCATTTTGGTTTTTGTTGGCTTGTTTTGTTAATATCTGCTAGTATCTTTTTCCTAAAGGTACTGGCACAAATGCCTGCTACATGGAAGAAATGAGGCACATTGATTTGGTGGAAGGTGATGAGGGGAGGATGTGCATTAACACTGAGTGGGGAGCCTTTGGAGACGATGGGTCACTAGAAGACATCAGAACTGAGTTTGACAGGGAGATTGACCGTGGATCCCTCAATCCTGGAAAACAGCTGTAAGTGAGACTTTCATTTGCTTATTTAGTGGCACAAAATGACTGAGACTAATCTATAAACTCATAGTAGAGCAGTCTCAGGATTAGGCAATTTAGTGAGGCAATTATAGGAAGCAGCCCTGTGAAGTCTGTCACATTTAAAACTATTCCACCTTGTAGCCTACAAACCGTAGGCCAGGGGAAGCTTTGAGATCTTACTGAGGGATGGACAAAATGGAAGTATAACCCCCCCGGGTGCCCCCTCACCCCCAGACTCTTGCCCGTGGCTCAAATGAATTGATCTACAGCCTTTTTATTCTAAAGTCCTGCTCTTACACTGGCTGTCCCCACCATCACAGGTCTTCAGTAAGATTGGGCCTCATTCTTTTCCAATCCAGAAGTTTCCAAGCAAATTCCCCTTTTTTTCCCTCTTCCCTCACTGTGAACTTCCAACAGGTCTCAACTCCTTTCTTCCCTTAATACTTCAGTAGGCCCAAATTCCCACCTCACCACACTGTGAACCTGTTAAAGTTTGGTTTACAGGCCCCAAAGCTCAGGCACTTGCTGCTGTGCTTTGACTCCAATGAATTTAAATATCTTGTACTGAGAGCTCTCAGTGAAACCAGTGATTTTTTTTTGTTTGCTTTTTTTTTTTTTTTCTTCTCCATCCCTGACACCACCTCTCTTCTCACAGGTATATGGCTTATCCCATATAACTGTTTTCCCTTTCAAACTTCCTGCACCTTCAGCAGGCTCTTGGACCTTTGTCCCATGTAAATCACCTCTCTGCAGCAGGATGTGAGAATTTCGGTGAGTCTAAGATGGGTGAAGGAGAACAAATCAAGTTGTACTTTGTCTGGCTCTAAGGTCTTTTAGCTTTTGATGTCTCTCTGATCTTCGGGCTGGATTTACAGCTTTCCTG
Source organism: Chelonoidis abingdonii (assembly GCF_003597395.2). Lineage (NCBI taxonomy): Eukaryota > Metazoa > Chordata > Testudines > Testudinidae > Chelonoidis > Chelonoidis abingdonii. The sequence goes on from NC_133783.1 coordinate 22,663,695, forward strand.
CTGGAACTTATTGCTGCCTGCTGACTGCTCTAAACTTGCCCAGCTGGTTATGACTCCCAGGAGAGACTGGGTGCAGCAGAGGATTTGGGTCATGGTTCGTAAAACAAATGTGGGCTGTCTGAACAGGGCAGAGGAAAGCAAGATAGCTCTGTTTTACTATCTGGTAATTAATTTAAGATGGGGACTGCAGTAGGTGGAGGCACTGGAGCTAGCTATATATGCCCATTGAGCAGTGGGACTGGAGCTAACTGATATGCGCATTGAGCAGGGGGGTTAAGGGAGGTTTAGCTCTGCATGTTTGTGAACCATAGAAAAGGAGGAGGGGACACTCCATCCACTAAACTTTTTGTTAGCACCTGTGAAATCACTGCCTGAGACTGATGATGTATTCAGAATCATTTTTAGTCAGGAATATCTCTGATTCCCATGTACGGTAGCCTGGAAACCTCCTACCACAAAGCTGTGCCTTTCCTCCCTTTCATTGCTGCATGGTCTTTTGGTTCTCAGAACTGAGCATGGTTTGGTCCAGATAGAATCCTATTGCCTGAGATTTTTCCTTGTAAACACGCGTGCGTGCACCCACCCAGGTAGCTTTACTAGACGGGCTGGGTGTGGTTACAGCACCCCGTCCAGCCTTATTGTTTGTTTGAGAGTTTGTTACTGGAATAGATTATTCATTCATTTTACTACCTCCTTGGTAATAGCAATATTGTCAGGGTTGGTCCTTGATAAATAGTAATGGGTATAGTACTTTATTTCTGTCTTGGCATGTTCATTTTCCAGTCTTGTCTCAGTGATCACTGAAGGAGTCCATTTTACAGTATTAAACTGCCCTGTTACAGTACAGTGCTTGGTATAGAATGCTGGCTAATGTGCTAAAGTTAATTAGAATGACTCCTAAGTTTTTTGGTTTAATAGGGAAGAATATTTATAAATTTCTGTTTGATAGTTGGTACTTAGTCTAGGCTTAAGAGGTTAGAGAAACATTTTGCATACTGCCATGCACTTGGAAGGGTGAAAACAATAGTTAAAAAGGGCAATGAAGAAACACTTGTCTCTTTGCTGGAAGAGTACAGTGAGAGTTCAGTAAATTCTGCCTATGTGATTTTGTTTAAAGCTACTCAGATCAGTATTTGAACTGGATCAAATAAAACCCAGTTAGTTTTTGTCTTTACTTCAAAACTATCCTGTAGGCCATTGAAAAGGGTAACTTCCCAATGAGTTTGAGGTGCAGGATTTTGTCTGCAAAGTTACATTGGCACAGATACATCTCTCGTGGATGTGAAAAATCCACACCCCTGAGAGATGTAGTTGAGTCACCTAACCCCCAGTATAAATGGTGCTAGGTCAGTGGAAGAATTCTGCCGCCTCTTGAAGAGGTGGATTACCTGCAGCAGGAGGAGAACCCCTCCAGTCACGGTAGTAAGCATCTACACTGAGGCACTTCAGTGGCGCAGCTGCAGCTTTTGAAGTGGAGACATAGCATCAGTTATGGATATCATTGTTGCTGATGTTGACTTTACTTGTCAGTTTCAGTTCAGTCTAATTTCCTGCAGTGAGCCTGTATTACCACAACCTTGTGAAATTCTGTTTGCCCCGTCTTGTCTGAGGCAGCTAATTTAAAATAAAATCATATTAGCTTGTTCATTATCTGAATTATCATGCTGGTAAGTATGGATGAGTAGACACTGCCTGAACAGGTACCTTTTCGTGATGATTTTGTGAGGTTCTGTTAGCACCCCCTGCTGCTAATTTACCCTGAATCTTATCTGAATCCTACACCTTGCTTTTGTCTCACCTTTGCTGACCGTGCTTATCATCAGATGTTACCATGTTGTGCTGACTGTTTGTTTCTTGTCAGCTCTAATTTAGTAGTATTTCCTGCATTTAGAGTCCAAAGTTAGCCAGCACTGCCTATCCTGAATCCTGATCCTCCTTGGCTGTTCTGCTGATGTGTTCATATGTTGCCTTTGGAACTTCTGCTCTCGGGGGTGCTCAACATTTTTTGTCTTTTACAGTGTACACACACTGGATCATATATGCAACTGCATCCAAAAGTTAGTTGGGATCAGGTGACAAGTATGCACGAGTGCACTGAGTGGGGCGTCAGTAGGATTTTCCCAAGTTGTGGTGGGGGACGTGTCCCTTCCATAGACTAGCATAAATACCAGAGCCCAGTGGAAAGTTCACAGTCAACATGTCATGTTACCGAAGCATCTTCAGATTTACATTCTGAACTGTTTTTGTGCATTTCAGTAAGAAGGGGAGATTATGTTTATATGTAAAATGAGGTGTTTGGTTGTTGTTTTGCCCTGACAGCTGCTGCAACCTCTGTGTAGCAGTGGCACTCGTCACTTTTCTTGAAAAGTGGCATTCCTATTTGAAAAGGAAAGAAACTAGTATGTTAGGCAGCACTGTCCGTCTTTTGGCTTTTCCTACTTGGTCTGTTGCAGAGCAGACAAGTAGATAAAGGCCTGAAACTAATATTTGTATGTAAGAAATTGAGTTTCCTTTTGAATGTTCTCCAGTGACATTATTAGTGCTATTTTCAGAACTATTACTTGATGACTCAAATTCTCATTGTCATATGGTGGGGGCCTTTATGTATATAATGGTCCAGATTTTCAGCCGGACCTTAGCCCAGCTTCTCTTCTAGCAAGACCAGTTCTACTCTTGCATGTATTTGCAGGTGTAGACCATACCAAGCATTATAGATCAAGCAGTTAACTTATAGATGCAAATCAGGTACTGCACTTAACCATCTACGTGACAGAATTTCACCCATCATTATTTGCAGATGCGTTTTTGGCCTCTCTGAGATTTCTCTGTATAATGAGGGCACTTTCCACTCAGAACCCTGATCCTGTGTCTGTTGCATATTTGAACGGTCTTAATTCAATAAATGATATTGCCAGAGTTGTAGCAGATAGCAGAAAATGGTTTCCCCTCTTAGTAGAAAAGCTGGAAGGTCGAAAAGCATCCAAGGTGACTTACTTCTGAACTTGAGATAAAAAGTCTAAATCTGAGAGTTCACTGTGAAAACTTCTAACTTGTGTGTTGTTTTTTGTTGTTACAGGTTCGAGAAGATGGTCAGTGGACTGTACATGGGTGAGCTGGTCAGGCTTATCCTTGTAAAAATGGCCAAAGAGGGGCTACTGTTTGAGGGGCGAATCACTCCAGAGCTTTTAACTAAAGGAAAATTTGAAACAAAACATGTGTCTGCCATAGAAAAGTGAGCAACTCATTTCTTGCTTTCTTTTTTTTTTTCTTTCTGTGATTTGTAAAAGCATCAGCACGTGTGCAGTTTTGTGGCCGTCTCTTCCTTTCTTAATTCTTTGCTGCCCCTTTCTTATTTGGCAGTGGCCAGGAAAGTGGGATATAATAAACTTGATGGCTGCTGTGTGAACAAGGAGCTTCAGGGCGGGCTCCTAGATGGGCTGTTGCAAACAGCTGCTTTCTTACTGCAGTGTGAACAAATAGTGTCTCCAATAGCAGTGGACTATAAATGTACTTAGTCTTGCACCTCCCAACTTATTGGTTAATGTTCCTACACTTACAGAGATCTGGGTCGCAATTGCCAAATATGTAAAGTGAAGCTGGGACATTGATCTCAAATGAACCTATAACTTAAGTATAAAATTAGATCTAGGCTCTGATTCTTATTTACATGAGGGCTACCTTTATACCTCTGGGCAGTGTGAAGGGACCTTAAATTTGGTTGAGAGGTAATTACATTCGCATCCACTTTAAAGTCCATTTACGTTGCCAGAATGGTGTAAAGGGGACCTTAGTGTATATGAGAATCAGACTTCAAATCTGTTGACCAACTTGATATGGGAGCTCCAATTTACTAACGTATCTTTTTAACTCAAAGTGCATTTATTAATCTCATTGAGAGTTCAAGCACCACTGCCATTGATAGCTATTGCTGCTTCGTGCACTTCACTATTTCCAAGCAGAGCCTTTTCCCAGACCTGACTACCTGAGTGAGTGGTTTGCTGCCAGTGCCTCCTCTTGTTTGTGTTGGCATCATGCATTTTTGACAGAACATCTGGCAGTTTGCTGACTGTCATCCTTTCAGGAATGAGAGGTCAAAAATAGAAACTAGAAATACCAATGTGCTGATGCACTTTGCCATTTTAAACCACTGTGCTTTCTGGGGTAGAAATGATAGTGACACATGGTCTGTCGGCATACCTGTGGAGGTGTGAATATTTTTGAAGTGCTATCAAGTCCTGGCAGGCGATGGTGTTTCTACTGAAACCTAATCTCTACTACCTAGAACGATGCAACTACCATGTGTTCCACCATGATGTACCAGAAACACATTCTCCTACCATGTAATTAAACCTGCTGAAAGTGTTGCTTAGTGCATACCAATAAATGTTTCTGTGACACCCTCTCCCATCTCCATATTACTGTCATGTAGAAAGTAAATAAATGTGAAAGTATACAGAGCATCCTGTCCAGTAAACAACAATAAATATTACACTGACCTGTAAAATATGAGGTGTTGAATGTGACAATGTCAGCACCTTTTCAGTCGATAATTATGGCTTTCACTACCGATTTTTTTTTTTTTTTTTTTTTTTTAAATTTGTAGTACTGCATAATACTCTCCTTAAGCCAAATTTTTAAAAATCTGTTTCTGATTTTTGGGTCTACAATTTTTGGTGCGATATTGTGGGAACAATCAGTAATTTCTGCAACTTCTGTGGAGCCAACCCTCTTTCCCTACATACCTCCCTACATCATATTCCGTAAGCAACTCCACATTAGAAGTGAAAATGGATCCAACTTACATTCACGTGCATATATAGTCAATGGAAAGGTGAGTGAAGAGAATTCAGGTATTGTGGTGTTTAAAAACCATCAGTGAGAACCACTGTAGAAAACTTCACACAAAAGGTAAAAGTTTGACAAAGTTATAAAAGTTTGAAAAAGATGCTTTAGAATGAAAAATGCTTAGACACCCTTAGCTATAGCCATCTCTGTTCACCCTGGCCCTAATTCAGGAGACATTTAAAGCATGTGAGTATGGAATTACTCGTGTGTTCAAAGTTAGGCACATGCTTAAGTAGCTTGCTGAATGGTGGCCTCCGCTTGTCATTCAAAATTGTGAATTAGTTTATAATTTAAAAAAGTCAACAAGGCATAAAGAAATTCAATTTCTCCAGGCGTGTAGAGGTGTACAGCTGAGATGCTTACTAGTTCCCTGGGGCAACTTACCAAAGGAACTTTAATGGCATTGCTGCTCTTTTTGCTTTGGAGGTGACAAATGACTGGCTTCCAAAGGCTTCTCCATGTCTTTTTACCATCCTGCTCTTACATGTACATGCCATGTTATCAGGTAACATTTGGCAATAGCAATATAAACATGATTATCTACAGTTTAGGTTTGGCTTCACACGTGGTTGAATTATGGCAAAGTCACTAGAAAGTAGACTTGCTCAGACAATCTGGCACAGTGAACAAAATTGCTCCCTGTTGGAGGTGAATCTTATAAACTCATCTTAATTAAGACGTGATACATTTTCTGTCAAAAAATGTACTTGATGCCCAATGGCAAACAAATTTTGAGGGGATGAACAGCATTTTAAATATAGATACCTGAGTATTCCAGCATTTTACATATCTATACATGTGAGCAGAACAGTACGGACAGAACTGGTGCTAACAATTGTTGAAACTACATTGTACCACTGATAGAAATTATTTCATTGGGCTTTACTGAAAAGCTGTATATTCTTAGCAAACATTTTGGCTTTGCTCTCCCTTGTTTTGTACTTCGTGATTTTGTAGTCCAGTTAATAGCGAGATTGACATGGGCTGATATTGCCCTTAACTGCTTTTTCTAAGACCCTTCTCAGACTATTGTCATGTGGCAAAGCACTTGACATCAGATCATGTTACTTAATTATGCATTTTATAATTTAATATTAAAGAGTTCACTGTTAAATTCCTGTCTGTAGAAGCAAAGAAGGTCTGAATAAAGCCAAAGAAATTTTGACACGTCTTGGGGTAGAACCATCCCATGAAGACTGCATTGCCGTCCATCACGTCTGTACAATTGTTTCATTCCGTTCTGCTAATCTGGTGGCTAGTACTCTGGGCGCGATTCTGAATCAATTGCGTGATAATAAAGGAGTAACCAGGCTGCGCACCACGGTGGGTGTGGATGGTTCCCTTTACAAGATGCATCCACAGTAAGTCCTGCTCTTTTTCTATAATTAACATTTGGCATCTGTTAGGGTTCATCGTTCGCAAAGGTCAGACATGTAACATGAGGCCAGCATCTTGATGTGCAGTCACGAATGAGATAAGGAAACAGAAGTTATGAGTGCGCGTATTTATATTGAAGTAAAAATCTCTATGGAGAAATGTTGCCTTTAACTGTAGGATTACGTTAGCAATTCAGAGGAGTCTAAGGGAAGTAGGTAACCAACTCTCATTGACAGTAAGGTTTGGATGCCTGACACACTTATGTGCCTTTGAAAGTCCCAGCTGTAAAGTACAATTTATTTGATCAACAATATAGTTAAATATCCAAAGACTGTACTTTTGTGCCTGTGGGCTGGGCTCCGAGGAGGAAACCCCAGTAATAGAATGTTATTCCTTATTACCTATTTAAACTGAATTGTCATGAAAATGACTTTGATAACCCCATTTCTCCAGTGTTCCCTTGCTTATACTTGGAAGTTAGAAGGAAAAAGTAGTGTCTGGCTTTCCTTGTCCTTATAAAAGCAGCTTATTTTTTTCTCTGTTTCTAAGCTGCATTTTTATAATGCATTAGTTCAGATTTATGTAAACTTCATAGAGGAGACAGTCTTATTTTTTAAATGCATATCAGAGTTACCATTTGGCTTGTTTAGTCACTTGAAGATATTCTAGTTCTAACAATCAAAGCCTGGGACATTGGTTTAGTCTTGCAGACACTTACCTGTGACGTCATGGGTTAGAGTTAAGCATGTGCAGAAGTATTTGCAGGATCAGCACCAAAACCACAAAACTGATAGAAATAACAAGGGTGCAGGCTTGATTTCTTTAGTATCCTTCATGTGCAGAGGCTAGAATGTTTTTCATAATGAAGTGATAATCTGTTTCATAAATTAGTCCTAACAAATGGTTTTACTCTGGTCTTCAATACCATTGTCATCACACATCAGAATGTTGGTGTACACAAAAGCTGGAAACGTGTACTACTTCTAACGAGCAGTATCTAGTTGGAAAAGTTGGTTACTTAAAATACTGTGATACTGCTTTGGGGGTGGAGCATATAGTATAGCTCTATTGTAGATGGAACATAAAGGAGAAGGATAAATATTTTGTGTGGAGTATTTTTGGAAGAAACAAAAATGTTTGTTTCTTAAATCTTTTTTTGTGGAAATTTTCTGGTATTTTGGTGAATATTTTTTTTAATTTTGTTTGTTCAAAATGAAAATATTCCCTGAAAGTATTTTGATATGGGAAAAACACTATTTTTATCACTTCTTCTAGATATCAAGTATCTAGTGCATGCTGTTTGTTTGTTCTGTTTTTAATTTATAAGCTAATATTTTGAGTTTTAAAATGAATTTTATGTGTTTCCCCTTAAGTGTTAAAAAGAAAAATCATCAAATTATTGTGATTCCAGCTAAAGGGAATCTACAATAACATAAGAGATGCTATAGTAGCTCACACCATAGGGTGATCCAGTTTGACCCTGATATGTCCTCTTAGGAGGATGATATTCTGAGGGTTCTTTTCCCTGGCTTTTGCTAGGATAATATCTGAATTCAGGAAAAAATTTGTCTATGGGATAAATACTTTTCCACTCTACCCTTTTGTCATGATGATCCCACATAAAAGGAAAGACATACGTCAACTTGTGTGATATGAGGAAAGCACTGCCCAAGGAGGTTTGGGGCTCGTGCATGCTTGGTTGGTACACTTGCAGGGAAAAACCCGTTGTTCAGCAGAAAACAGGGACTGGTAAATTTCAAAGATAGAAAAGCTATTTCCCATGCTCCTTTCATGTTTTACAGCCAGTGGTGACCAGTGCAGATTTTTAAGCTGACCAGAGAGAGATTACGGTTTTATTTTCTTCTCTTACAGATATGCCAGACGCTTGCAGAAAACAACGAGGCGATTAGTTCCTGACTCTGACGTGCGATTCCTTCTGTCTGAGAGTGGCAGTGGAAAGGGTGCTGCAATGGTCACAGCAGTAGCATACAGGTTGTCCGCGCAGCACAGGTTGATAGATGAGACTCTGGCTGAATTCAAGCTTACTCATGAGCAGCTGTTGCAGATTAAAAAAAGGATGCGAACAGAAATAGAAGCTGGGCTGAGGAAGAAAACTCATGAAAATGCAAAAGTAAAAATGCTGCCTACCTTTGTTCGCAGCACACCAGATGGAACAGGTAGTTTCATTATAATTGATGCAAGAGCAGCACGGTAAATACTAGGGCGGTTGATTAATTACAGTTAACTCATGCAATTAACTAAAAAAAAAATTAGTTGTGATTAAAAAAATTAATTGTGATTAATTGCAGTTTTAATCGCACTGTTAAACAGCATAATACCAATTGAAATGTATTACATGTTTTTGATGATTTTCTACATTTTTAAATACCTGTATATTGATTTCAGTTACAACACAGTATACAAAGTTGACAGTGCTCACTTTATATTATTTTTATTACAAATGTTTGCACTGTAAAAATGGCAAACAAAAGAGAGAGTATTTTTCAGTTCACCCATACAAGTACTGTAGTGCAATCTCTTTATCGTGAAAGTACAACTCGCAAATATAGGGGTTTTTTGTTACATAACTGCACTTAAAAACAAAATTAATGTAAGACTTTAGAGTCTACTGTGTAAAACTTGAGTCCTCTGGAACGGTGGTTGAAGCACAAAGAGACATATGCATCTTTAGTGCATCTGGCATATAAATATCTTGCAACACCGGCTACAACAGTGCCATGCGAATACCTGGTCTCACTTTCAGGTGATATTGCAAACAAGCGGGCAGCATTATCACCTGCACATGTAAACAAACTTGTTTGTCTTAGTAATTGGCTGAACAAGAAGTAGGACAGAGTGAACTTGTAGGCTCTAAAGATTTACATTGTTTTATTTTTGAATGAAGTTTTTTTGTACATAATTCTACACTTGTAAATTCAACATTCATAATAAAGAGATTGCTCTACAGTACTTGTATTAACTGGATTGAAAAATACTATTTCTTTTGGTTTTTACTGTGCAAATATTTATAATAAATATAAAACCAGCACTGTACACTCTGTATTCTGTGTTGTAATTGAAATCAATATATTTGAAAATGTAGAAAATATCCCAAACTATTTAAATAAATGGTAATCTATTTAACAGTGCGATTAATCATGCAATTAATTTTTTATCACGCGATTAATGGTGATTCGTTTTTTTAATTGCTTGACAGCCCTAGTAAAGCCCTTCATAGCAGACTGTACTTCCAGCCAAGCAGGATGCTGTGGTGCAAGAAAACAAAAAAACATAAACTTGGAGCTGAAGTGCTAGTTTGTAATTTAATGAATTGGATCCAGCTAATGGATTTGTGTCTGGAGTAGAGTCTGTGTTCACTACAAAACTCTTAAACCACCAAAAAGAAGAAATTCTGAATCAAGACTATAAGTCCTCTTTTAACACAACATCTTCTGTAAGATAGAGTGGCAGTTGTGAGCCTATACATAAATATAAATGCAGCTCCCTGCCCTACTGCTTTTGACTAGTTGAGAGCTTACAGGTACTTTTGCCTCATCTAGTACTTAGTGCAAAATCTGTAAGTCAGTGGGAGTGTTTGACAGCTTTGACTCCAGTCCATGAAAAGTGGCTGGTTCCATTCTCATCGTTCCTATATAGGTAGGGTTACCAGATAGCAATTGTGGAAAAAATGGGATGGGGGAAGGAGGTAATAGGCACCTATATACAAAGAAGTCCCCCAAAATGGGACTGTCCCTTTAAGAACAGGACATCTGGTCACCGTATATATAGGAATAGATACCTCAACCAGTAGAGGCAGCCTCATGCTTTCTCTTGTCTTCCATACACAGCAGAGAATGGCCACTCCCTTTTTTTTCCTCACCTCCCCATGCCTGTCTCAAGCACATGTACAGCTCAAGACCACACTCTGCAATTGCTGAAGCAGGAACATAGCACCATCTGCTGACTTTCTGGAGAATTCTTCACTTTTTAAAGAAAGTGTAGTTGAGTTGAGCATGTGCAGTGGCAAAGATCACCCAGTCATTGTTGTCTTTTTTTGAAGGAGCGGCAGCTATATGGCAATGTATTTCTTCTGTTCTTTTCAATAAGCAGGGAGAAGGTTTAGAATGAACACGAAAAATCTTAAAAGCCTTCAGATGATTGAGAGAACTTTCAGGGCCTCATGCCAAAACGCCTGCTTGGAAAATGAAAAATGGACACCTGCTTACGCTTTGTTTTTGTGTTCCTAAAATGTATACATATTTTGTTACAGAGAATGGAGATTTTCTGGCTCTGGATCTGGGAGGAACAAACTTCAGAGTTTTGCTTGTGAAGATCCGTAGTGGTAAAAGGAGAACAGTTGAAATGCATAATAAAATATATGCTATTCCTATAGAGGTCATGCAGGGTACTGGAGAAGAAGTGAGCATTTCAATTTCTTTTTAGCATTTTCACTTATTTGCAAAGAATGTATAAATATATATTTAAATAAATATGACTAATTGTAATAATGTTCATATATTTCTTTTTTAAGCTGTTTGATCACATTGTTAGCTGTATCTCAGACTTCCTGGATTACATGGGAATAAAAGGCGCACGACTTCCCCTTGGCTTTACATTTTCCTTCCCTTGCAAGCAGACCAGTTTAGATGCTGTAAGTTTTATAATATCTTGTATCTTTTGAATCTGTTCATTAGAGCTTCTTCTGGGCCTGATTCTCCACCCTCACATGGGCTGCATAATGCTTACTCACATGAGTAGTTCTATTAAAGGTTGCAGTGGGAATGCTTGTGTGAGTAAGTCTGTGGAAAGAGTTGCAGAATTATGTGCCTCAAATGTAATATTGGCTTCTATAGTAGAGTAACATTATTCTATTCAACACTGTGTTAGAAAGATGGCTTTCTCTACCACATTTTCATATCAAATTCAACATCTACTGCATGTGGTAACATTCTGAGTAGTAGCATTCTTTTCCTGTAATGTGATTTTTTTTTTTTTCTTTGGCTAAGGTTGTAGCATCTTCAAAGTGCAAATGTCCTTTATCTGGGACAATGGCACCCACATTTCACTTTTTTTTTTTCCACTTGCATTTTCAGTGTTGAGCTGAATATGGAATGATTTAATTAGCAGATTGCTTTGTAATTCTGGAGATTTTGTCATTCAATTAGAATTCATTGCTTTAGTCCAAATTAAAAAGTTGATGCAAATTTTGAAGAGGCAAAGAGACCTTCTCTCTAAACGTAGCTTCACAGTAAAATATTTGAAATTTGGAGTAAGTGGAAAATTCATATTGAAGATAAGAGTAATATTCATATGTAAAGGAGTGCACCAATAAGAGTCCTTTTGAATCTTTAAGAGACTTTTTTTTTTTTTCACTCTAAAGTGCATACTTTACAGTTTGTAAAGTGAGTATTTGTCTGTCAGGTAAGCATTTTTAAAGTTAAAAAGAAAGCCATAACATGGTGAGCTCTGTCCAAAAACTATGGTTGAGGGTGAACCACCTACAGTATTAGGGAATACAATTAATCACCTTCATCTTGAAAATTGATCCTTTTACCAAATGAGTTAAGAGCTGTTCCAGCTGGGAGAGAGAACCTGAGCATGACTGAAATGCACAGTATATGCTGTTCCGTAGAGGGTTGTGGTACATTCCTATACTTGTGTTGTATTTTCCCAGAGAATGCTGGAGATGCTCTTCCTTGTTTCAGCGCTCCATATCTGTGGTTCACAGGTGTACAATCCAACAACTGGGTTCCAATCTGTAAGAGTCATAGTCATATCTGTGAGATCACCACTGCCATCTGCATATAATGTGGCATCAGAGTTAGAATGTACAACCCCTCGCTGTGGAACACTGTTGTTTTCTCCCATGGGTTTAACTGCACTTTGCAACAGATATGTTTGATATGTATGTGCTTTTATGTACGTGTATGTATTCAGTCTTTTAAACCTGTGTACTTGTTTCAGAATGTTTTTTTAAAAACTCTTACGTTCTAGTGAAAGACATACTCAGAAACTTAGTAATGAAAATGTCTTTTTTTTTTTTAGGGTATCCTCCTCAACTGGACCAAAGGCTTTAAAGCTACTGATTGTGAAGGAGAGGATGTAGTGCATTTGCTTAGGGAAGGAATTAGAAGGAGAGAGGTGACATTTCAATATTTTATTATTTTCTTGAATGTATTCGTTAACTTGATTGTGTGTGATAGAGTTCTTACGCCTCTGGCATTCTGTCATTGATGAATTTGGATGCACTTTGCTTTTGTATTTACACAAATGGTACACATCTTACAAAAGGGCTAGGAAATACACACAAGAAAGATTCTTGCCAAACAAAACTGCTTGTTTCTCCATGTTGGTTGCTTTGTGGGGTAGCGTATGTAGAGTCCAGTTGGTATGTAGGAGCTGTGAGGGGATGGAGCATGCTCAGTGCAGATGAAATCTTCAGGGAATTTATTTGCCAAACTTTAACACATCTCTACTGAGCATGTGTGAACTAACATTTTTCAGAGGCATGTAATTCAGACAAATTTATGTGAATTTTCATTGGGATGACAAAAGGCACATCCCTGACATCAATGCAATACCCCTGTCAAATTTCAGGTTCCTGCTCCAAAGAATGGAGATACTAGAGTTTCTCAACAAAATGCTTGTAAGAGTGGATTTTTTTGTTTTTTTTTAATTTACTAGGCAAAACAACATATTTTTCCCTGTTGTATTCTTGGAAATGGCAGAACTTTTCTAGGCAAAATTTTCCAGAACAATTCAGCCTGAGAAAACCAGCAGGCATGGAAAGTTTCATCCTGCATGGTTTAAGCTTGATGCAGTTACAAACAACTGAAAATAGGATCTTATAATGAAAAGCTTTGAGCAACATTCACTATATGACTGCCTATAGAGTGCGTGCGTGTGTGTGCATGCGTATGTGACTAGTGAGTGTTATCTCATTCCTATATAAGCAGTTAATATTAAAAATGTCCTAACCTAAATTGGTATTTCCACTGCAATAAAGTAGTATACTGTACAACTCCAGCACAGTATGCCAGTAAGTCATGATACCTGCATGCAAATTATATTACTTATTGTTTTAAAGGAAAAACATCTTTTGATTCTTGAATATTAAGTGTATATTTTTATTCATTTGTACTCAGCACATTTTAGACAGTTGGTTAATTCCTTGCAACCTAACAAACATTGCAAGGGTTGTTTTGATATATTGCAAACAAAGCAATACTTTTTTTCTATAGAAATATATTTTTTTCTTCAAAGGAATTTGACTTAGATGTTGTGGCAGTGGTGAATGATACAGTAGGCACTATGATGACTTGTGCATATGAAGATCCAAATTGTGAAATAGGACTCATTGTGGGTAGGTATTAATTACTTTTTATTTTTACTTCAGCTGTAGTATATCCTTAGAAACAAATAATTTTGTTCAATTAAGACTATTAGGATACATGATTGGCTGTGTTTCCTCTTAATTCCTATTGTTAACTAAATCTGTATTTGGGATGTTTGTGGAGTTTCTTCAAACCTGACTTAATGTGTCTTCTTATGATGAATAGGATAATAGTTTCCTTGAGAAGTGTAATCTGAATCCATACAATATTTTTAAAACTTAGACGTGAATATATATTAACAGGAGAAATGTGCTGTTTCCCCCATTACTATTTTTGACAGTTTCATTTTAATACAGAGAATACAGAAGTGAAATATAGCGTTTGACTAATAGACATTCCCCAGAACCATCTATTTAAGTCAGTTAGGTGAAAAAAATGAACAAATACATTAGTTCTTTTTTGTTTGATCATCAGAAATATTGTCTAATAAATATGAACCAATACTGAATATTTTAACTTGAAAATAAGTCTTTCACAGAATTAATGCAAAAGTGAGCTTAAAGTTGCCAGTACATGGTTACCCATTAGTTTATTCTGTAATATGTATCCCTAACTCACTAGTATGATGACCCACAACTTTTTCTTGAACATGAGGTCTGCCCAAGACAAACTTGTAAAGCAAAGCACACCAAATGAAACCTGCAGAACACCTTTAAAAGATGAGCCTGGGAGCTTTAAATTCACAACTTTGCGAGACACTAAAAATCATGGACTGAATAAAGACACTGGAATTATGGCTTATAACAACAATCTATAACCCACTAACACTCAGTGATGAGCTGCCAAAATATTGACAGGTTCCCTCCTCCTCACCTCACCCCC